>NC_092641.1:23097661-23397661 GCF_039555335.1 Amphiura filiformis
ACCGAACAAGTGTTGAGTTAATGTGCACAATGTATATAATAATATCTTATTGTATTATATTTTATCGTGTAACTCAATGTTGTCTAGATGTTTAGTACAATCACATCATCGGAATTATGACTAAGAGTGAGAAGGCTTGAAGGTTTTGTAGCTTTTTTGTTGTTGATCAGTTTTGCTTTATATGATATGTAAGTCTCTGGCTACTCTCTTAGAAGTGACATTCCATTACATCTTGTCCTGCAAAATCCACTGTATACTCAAAAACAAAATATATATATGTCCTTTGCATACATAAATCCTTGCACAGATCATAATCTCCAGAATGGTGTTACTTACACCAATCACTCAAAGACATTTTCTTCTTTTAGGCTGTTCCACTAATATTGACAGATGTGTTGCATACAGCATGTCGAAGGAAGATCGAATAAAAAATCCCGATTTTGGAAAGAGTGGGCGAAATAGTAATAAAAAATCCCGATTTTGGAAAGATGTGGGCGAAATAGTAATAAAAAATCCCGATTTTGGAAAGATGTGGGCGAAATAGTAGCACATTGGCTACGCAGCACAAGCTAATTTTAAGTGCTCAACTTCGGGAGCACATAGCTGCTGTTAATTTATTAATTATTATTATACAGCCTGTCTCAAAAAAATGTGCATGTGAAAAGTGCCCTCTTTGGCAATTAGAAAATACCGTTGTGACATGATGCTTACATCAACGTCAAGGGTGTAGTCTTAGCTCTCAAATGTCGTTTGTTCTGTTCACATTGTTTGTTTTAATCTCGAGATATGTTTAGTTAACAACGAAAAGGTAAAATCACAATTGTGCCACTTTTCCTAGAGAAGATGGCTGATCAATGAAAGCATCAAGTTTATCAAGAGTCCCCTCGTGAAATCAAAAGAATGCCTCAATTACACAACAATACAAACTTGTTTTTACTGTTTTATCATGATACAGGTATAATGATTCTCTTTCCACTTAAAACAGATTAAAAGATAAATAAATATATCACATTCTGCTGTAAAATTATATACAGCTGTACATGTCCATTTTAATGATTTTATAATGGTAAATACTGTTCTCTTTTGTCACTCAGCTCAAAACATGTTAAACAGTTAAAAAGAAACAACTATCATTGCACCCTTAACATGCTAATGAACGCGTATTACTTGTTGGGAGAGAAATGAGGGAAAAATACACGCGCTGATGTTGATGCGTCTAATGCACGAGCCCCGGAAGGGGAGTGCATTAGACGCATCAACATCAGCTATCATTGATTTACATGTACAGCCCTCTTCCCTATGTAGTAAAAGTGGCACAATTGTAATTTTACCCTTTCGTCGTTAACTAAACATATTTCGAGATTGAAACAAGCAAATTGAACCGACCAAACGACATTTGACAATAAGACTATACCCTTTACATTGATCATGCATCATGTCACAACGGGATTTTCTAATTGCCAAAGTGAGCGCTTTTTACCAAAGTAACATATTCTTGTTTATACCATGATATTGTTGTATCTCAATACTATCACAACTTCAGCTGTGTAACTTACCTAAAAAGTGGTTCTTTTAATTAAAAATACAATAAATAAAATCACTCTGCGCTTTTAGTACTGACCAGACTATAGTAATATTTTTTCTTCTGTGCACACGATACAATATTATGCAATATTAGCAGCTAATATTAATCATGCTTCAGTGGCAAGTACCTCTAACTGGTATTGAAATTTGTCTTGTCCCGGGGGCGCTCAGTGGCGTTATTTTCTAGGGTCTATGGTGAAGGTGACTGATGCGTAGTAGGCCTATGTAGGGCTGTAAAAAACCTGTTCAGTGATTTCATCCGGAGAATGTAGAAATCCATGAATCAGCAGAATTTAGATTTTAGCACCTTGCCCAGCACCTTTGTTAGTTTCGATGTGCAAACATTAAGCCCTGTATTAAAGACAAAATAAGTTATTTTACATGAATCTGTAATTTCTCTACTCAGTAGAGAAATTAGCTACATGCATTTGAACGGGGCTTCAACTTTATCAATAGGGCCTACTGCTGCTTTCCTCGGTTCTTACCAAAACGTTTTAAAATATCTAATGACAATTTTAATGATTTATCCTTCACTTTTCGGTATTTTATATACAATTTAAATTTGTTTTAACATTTTATACTTTCGTTGATATCACTGAATAACCCATAAATTAAGACCCCCCATTCGCTATCACCCAGAACACATGGTTTGCCATCCACCACCGTACCCCTCTCCCCCACCCCCACCCCCACTTTTTTCCATTGGCTCTATCGTCATCCTAATTCAGACGCTTTTATTGTTTCATTTACAACTTTTATTAATGATATTTATCACTAATGATGTTGCCGAATAGTCTTTTGAGATTAGTAGGCCTCATTCTCATATAATTGAATTGCTCCCCCGAATAGCAAGATAATGGTATGCTTATGCTTAGTTGTTACATGTAAGAATACAAAATGATTTCGTGAGTTCCTAATGGGGAGTTATAAGCTCCATTGCAAAGTGAAAGCAGAGCGAGGTGTGTGGATGTGAAGGGCGTGTGTTGTGTTTATGGGGGAGGGGAGGGGTGGGTGATAACAGCTGCCTGGTATCATTCAACATTTCTGATACTGTTACGGCTTGAAATTTGAAGGCAGCGGGACATAGGATGCTCTCAGGAACACCTTTTACCACCTGATGAACAATCTCAAATGCTCTACTTTGCACCAACATGACAGTATAGATTAGGCCCATGAAAGTCAATTCCGAGTTTATCGTCACTTTTTTTTCCAGGTTGGTGAGGTGACTTTTTAATTTTTCTTTATTTCATCAGGTCTCATTATTGACCTAAAATGCGTGTTGATTTAAAGCCAAACTCATACATTTGATTTATAAACATGTTTTTTATATGGGTAAGGACTAGAAAAGTTAGAAAAGAGCCTGGTTTTGCATCCAAGTTATGAATATATGTTTTACAAACGAAAATATAAGTTTCCAATTGCTAAAACTGGTGAAAACACTGATACTTTGGAAATAATGAATTATTTATTAGGCATTTTTGAAAATTTGACGCGGGTATTTTTGGTTTCCAAAAAGTGCCGCGGGCGGGGACGATAAACTCGGAATCGACTTTCACGCGCCTTATAGGAAATATATTCCATCAGTTAATGGTTTTATAGTTTATTATTTCGGTTTACCAAAATGAAGAAATAATATAAGTAATAACTGTAACAAATGGTTTATGTCCAGTTGCAGCCAAAATAATGGGATAAATTAAAAAATAAAACGCACTATACTATATCTTGGAGCTGTACATAGCGATATTCCTAAACCAACAAACCTACGGTATAACTCACGATAATAAACTCTTTTTTCCCATTCATTTATCTAATGTAAATAACAAAGAGACGCTTATTATAGGGCCTACGCCAGACTGAGCACAGCTGTTGCAAAATTGATCAAGATCCAGGTGGTGGTCGCCGTGCATTCTCTAAATTGATCAAGATCCAGGTGGTGGTCGCCGTGCATTCTCTAAATTCAGTAAATTTCCATCGTCAACCGTGTAATTAAATGGGATTATTTTGAAATTTTAAAACGCTTGAAATATAACAAACAAATAGGCCTATGTTAATAAATAATATAAATACATGTTAAAACCGTTGGGGTTCGATAATGAACCCCACAAAACTAACTGAGTATATGGAAAATACCATACGGCCGGGCGGTTTCACAAGTTGCCGGCTCTATCATGCCACTCGCCGCCTGTCAAGATCCAAAACTTCTGAACACATTACCATAGATGAACTCCTGGATGGGGCAGCTTTAATTAGCATGAGGCCGCATTGATATGTAAATAGCGTATTGTTATTTAAATTTGCGCCCAGACGTATTGAGGGCGACAGTCATGTTATCCAGACGGAGAATGGCTGCATATGCCGGGCATGTCAATTTGCTGAGTGAAAGCTGATAATCACCTTTCTGTATAGGTAATAAGCTAGTATATTTCATGTACCAGTTGGTTATAACAAAAAATTAGTATCATATTAAATATATTAAATGTATAAACTTTGAAATTTACATGAATTTGAAGAGCAGAGCTTCGAAATGTAGCTAAGTCAGGTGATGTGAAATTCTGCTGCGTGACCCCTCTGCGTGGTAGAATTATATTCATAAAACATTGAATTTAACAGATATCATGGGTAGCCAACCACGATTTATCAGCATTTAAAATATATGTTAATTAACAAAGATAAATAATAAAGAGTACAAATGGCAATTAACTAGTAAACAAGCCTGAAATCTTAAAATGTTGCCACGTGATTTCCCGAACACATGATATGTTAACATGTGACCACTATTCAGATTTACCGTAAATATTTGGAGTATGCTTGCACATCATGCACATACACTGTGCATTTCTTTACTTCCGTATAAAATCAATAATTCATGCTGGGAGCCAAGTAACATTGTCTGCTCAGAGCAGATTGGTATTTTATTTTACTTGAGAGCATAATAGAAATACATAAAGACGAATAAGGCGCCATGATGGAAGGTCAGGTCGGGTATCAAAGGTTATTATAACTTAAATACTACTTCCCACCTTGCTTCTGTCACATATTTCCTTCATATTATTGACAGCAAGTCCTAATTTTGACTTTGCTATTGCAAAATGTCATTTCATATCAAATTAGTAGACTTTCTTTGAAAAAACATATCACTGGTGCCTGATGGGAATACCCGTCCGCCATTTCATTAAACTGGATCGTTTTCGCCTGTTTTGTGCCCAGATGTATTGGGGCGCGCTATACTCTCATTGAACAGGCAAAGTTCGCAAAACTAACATCGTTGTTATTTGCCAAACTCAATTAACATGATCCAAGGGTCGAACATGAATTATTCATAACGAGCTATAACGGATCGATAACTGGCCTCACTTTCTAGCTAGTAAACCAGCTGAATTTTTCATAGATTTTGCGTTGCTAATAGAACAACCGTGAATTTAGTGTCACCGCCTTGACATTACAACAGACAGATAACAACATGGCGGCGGTATGAAGCACGCGAGGGTGTCACCGTCCGGAATAAACGTTAAGTTGAATGTCTAAATAATCACCAGAATCAGAAATATTGATACTGTCGACGTATTTAGCAGTTTCGGAACACACTGATCAAAATTTCTAATGAAAATGGATACCAGAAGAAGAAAAAATCAAGGTGGAAATGATACGGCGGGTGATTCAAATATATACCTGATCTCATGTACCAATACCTTGTGTATTGGTACATGATTCGGCGGGTATACTTCAGCAATAGCGAATAAGTGGTCGTTTTTTACTCTTTTCAAAACGCCACATGTACACCAAATACAGCCCCCGAAATGGTCTACTTTTAGCGTGCCTTAACTCCGAAACAGTTTAGTCAAAGTTAAAAATTCGATCCCCAACCCTTTGCTTACCTTGGACGAATTTGCAGTATTTTCCGCTAGCTCCGTGTTGGAAAATGTCCGGTACTTGCCCGGTACAAACATAGAAATGGCCACATTTGCTTCAGTCCTGGTATGAATATTTCTTCCGTAATCCAATGGTTCCAACGTGGGCATCACGATGATAGTCTCCTACACAACCAGATTGTGTCGGCCTGACGCTCGTCGATCCTAAAAGTGAGGACAGCGTGAGCTCTTGCCTGCGTAAAAGTCTGTTCGACAAAGGCAATAAGGATGGTTGACAGCGCAGTTCATTGGGCGGAGCCATTACGGCATGACAGCAGACAGGTTGCGCTGTTCTCTGACCTTGACTGTTCGTCACGTAGACATACCGTGACCTGGGTACACGTACAAAGCTGGGGGGATGCGACTGCGGCCGCCATTTTGACACGCGGTATCTACTCTTCAGAAAAAATACTTTTGGTGACGTTTTATATCAAACAATTTTCTACTAGGATTTCAATTTTTTATTAATGAAGGTGCATGTAGTTTTGAGGAATAACACGGGATGTTTCGAGTTTTATTTCAACTGGTGGTGTAGGAAGGTGAGTGAAGGTGAGTGAATTCGTGAATGAGGCCGGGGATTGAGGTTTCGTTGCTTCAACGATCCGATAGTAGGATACGAAACGTAGGCTAAAAATGTCTAATGACGCCATGTTTACATGAAAACATTAGCTGTTGCGAGGTCAGTGTCGTTGAATTCGTTACCTAAATTCCTTTCAGGATATTCTGATTTCACTTATTTATGATGTGTACGAAAATTCACCATATAAACTCAAAAGTGTGAATGCAAGCTGTTATTGCTGACAATAGAAACATTGTTGCAAAGTCATTAAAAACAGGTATGTATTGCAGACGTTCTTTGGCCGAAACGAGATACAGGCCAGTTAGGCAGTCTAATTCAAATAGCGGCGGTACAGTACGACGGCAACTTCGTGACCTCTTTTGTTCGATAGAAAATTTTTACGGGTTGGTGAACACGGGTTACGTAACTAAATGTTGAAAATTTGGCCGGCAAACATGTTTTAGCGAAATAGCTCCAGAAATGGGAGACACGGGTCGATTTTTGCTTAAATTGTGTACCATGATCACGGATAAGATACCAAACATTTGTGCAAAGAACAAAAAACGAGTAAAAGTTGAATAATATTGAAAATAAAGAAGTTTGAACATGTCCAAAGTGGCCGGGAAAATGAGAAAAATTGCATGTCACGATCACCAAAATGGTTATATCTACAACTATGAGCAAACGCCGGTCTTATGCTTTTCTGTAATGATAGATATTAACTAACTTGAGCTTGTATTAAATTTTCAGCGAAAATGATTGGTGGAACAATCGAGTCGTAGGTTGGAAAGTTACTCTCAAAACGGCCCGTGTCTCAATCGTGCGTGTCCCGTTAGTGACAAGTGTCACTAGCAAAATAGCAGCCGGCCTTGTCATTATATCGAATAATAATCGTCAGAATCGTCCAGTTGACTCCAGTGATATTTCTTTATTCAAGTAAAATACTGCATTGACTTACAAAATATTGAAGTCAATATAAAAAGTAATATCACCTCATTTGACTGAACTTAAAAGCAGTTTTAAAAATATTATTGTTGATCGAGTCCCTGAATGAGAAATAAGATTGCAAAAGATACAAGTATGTTACAGCAGGTTGTGATGGTCTAGTGGTTGACGTCGTGGTTTGAAGAGCGAGAGGTTGAAGGTTCGAATCCTACAGTATTTCGATTTTTTTCTCTCTTGTTCTGTTAGGCCTATGGCGTAGGCCCGTCAGTATTATGATCAATTAAAAATATTTCTATGCAACACGTTTGCAATGTTTTTCTTTATGCGTAGGCCTACATATTAAAAAATAAGATAGCGTCAGCCATAATTTACGAATTTCAAACCTGATATTTTGGCATAATATTATTTGTAATTTTTACACCGTTCTTACACCATACCCAGACATACACGTAATTGGAATCAGCGTTTCGTTGTCTAGAGTAACTTTAATTATCTTCAATAGAACACCACAAGCGGTCAAGATGAAAAAAAATGATTTCTTTCATTTTACCTCATTATTTCTGCTTCAAATGATCAGAAACCCTTCCTGAAAGTTATTTACTAATATCATAAATATTTTCAACAAAAAAAAAAAACCGCTATGGCAGGGTTCGAACTTCCAACCTCACGCACTTCAGGCACGGACTTAGCCACTAGACCATCACAACCTGCTAACTTATTCTCGTACCTTTTGCAATGTTATTTCTAATTCAGTGTCTCGTTCAACAATAATCTTTTATAAACTGTTTGTAAGTTCAGTCAAATGGCTTGAAATTGCGTTTTATATTGACTTCGATATTTTGTATGACAGGGCAGTATTTTGTATGAATAAATAAATATCACTGTAGTCAACTGGACGATCCTGACAATTATTAATCGATTATATGGACAAGGCCGGCTGTTAATTTTCCTGCTGACACTGGTCACTTATGGTCACGCACGATTGCGAGGGGAAGCCGTTTTGAAAGCAACTTTCCAACCTACGACTCGATTGTTCCACCAATCATTTTCGCTGAAAATTTAATACAAGCTCAAGTTAGCTAATATCTATCATTACAGAAAAGCATACGACCGGCATTGGCTCATAGTTGCAGATATAACCATTTTGGTGATCGTGACATGCATTTTTAAAAAATTTTTAGGCTACTTCGCGCACAATAAACATTCATTTTCTCCACAATAATTGGACTTTTACACGTTACTGTTTGCCTTATACTCATGTTTCATATCTTATCTATGGGCTCAATATGGAAATGAAGGGAGAAACCACTCGTGTATTCCATTTTTTTTATGTTTTCTGAAAAACTGTATTTTGCCACCTGATTTTCAACATTACGTAACGTAACAGTAAAGGTCACGCCGGTAAAAATTACCGGAAGTGAGCTAAGTTGCTGTCGTACTGGTAGTAATGTGAGTACTGCACGTAACACTAGCGCTAAACAAAACGCAGCTGATCCAAGGCCGACTACAAGTAAATATTTCACCGATGATTCCCGTAGTGCTAATGCCCAGCCTACTGGCAACGATAGTGCAAAGGATCAGGGCGTAAACGCATACATTAAACGGTCGCTAGAAACCCTTATTACTGGACAGAATGAACTGAAGAAGGAACTGAATGATATTAAAGCTGCCGTGAATTTCCAAGGTGAGGAAATTAAAGACATAAAAAGGACACAAAACGCCTGGACATAATAGCAAAAAATCAGAAAGAAAAGATCGGATCAAATACAAGCAAAATCGCCGAGCTGCATGATCACATTAATAAGCTTGAAAGACATTCACGTAGAAGTAACATACGGATAATAGGGTACCCCGAGAAAAAGGGGGAAAATGTCTTTGAGATAGTGGAGACCATTTTGAAGGAGCAATTTGACAGAGGAGACATCGAAATAGAACGTGCTCATAGAGATGGAAAGTTTCGTCACGGTGTAAATCGACACATCTTGGTCAAATTTCTCCGGTATCAATATAAAATGGACATTATGACCGAAAAGAAGGAGAAACTTAAGTATGAAAATTATCACATAGTTAGAGGACCTAACAGTCAAGGATTTAAAGGAGAAAAAGGCGTTCTCTGAACGAGTAAAATTACTGTATAAGAAGAAAATTTATTTCCGGTTTGTCACTGGTTACTGGAGGGACAAAGAAGGAAACAAGGCGCCTTTTTATGCAGATGATACATACGGTCGAGATTATGGAAAATATACAGGCCCAATACACAGGAATTGCCGGCACACTGAACAACGAGACCATAGGGATGATCAGCGAGACCTTGGTGATGATCAACCAACTGGAAACGAGTTAGAATGATAGCAGAGAGTTGATATTCTTGAGAGGGCACTCTATTCGCGTGGTTTCTTTTCCAACGCTAAAAGATCACGAATTTTGGTGGTTTGCAAATGAAAAGTGTCCGCACTATCGATTGATTACGTAACTGTTATGAATAATGTATTAGGTTTTCAATGCAATCGCCTCGACCCATCAATACATATTATCTGTATTTATCAAAGTACTTGGAATAGCAATCTGGTGAGTTCACTGAACTACGCCCTAATACTGATGGAGTTTTAATGGCGTTTAATGGCGCTAATCCTCTCCATACACAGATGAACAAATACAATAGGAGAAGGTCAACACAAAAGACCTCCTATATGACATGTTATATGAGATGTACAACAACCTGAATATCATAAAGATCAGTGTTCGTTTGTGCATATGAACTGCATATTTACAATACTAAATATTAGTCGTTATATATTATGCCAAATATTGGTATTATGACAACACGGTATATGCATTGTATATAAAACAACTAATAGAGCCTGCTATCATGGCGTCAGGTCATTGGTTCATCATATCCCGTATGTTTCTTAAAATTCATTCATATTTGAGACAAATTTCTGTGCCCATTTTATAGGCGTACAGGTGGATCCGGTTTTTTTTTCATTTTCATTTCTTTTTGATGAAAGAATTAAGGTTTTCCACTGCACGGAGGCCACTATGTGATACTAATTTAATGCTATTTGTAAATGAATGCGGATTCCCGGTTGTTGTTTTTCCACAGTGTGACAACTGTCCACCCATCCAGACAACATCATAACATAATAAAACGTCTGTATTTGTACGATGAGTAAATATTAAACTGAACTTTGCCTTGGAACATTGTGTAAGACGGTGTAAGATTTTGTGGGCGCCCTCAACATTATTATCCTCTTTGTATCCGTAAATGACATGGCATAGACTGTGTGAATTCTATGAAGACTACTTATACATAGGGTCATATCCATGGACACAAGTAACGATAATTGACAACACGATACGCGACTGTATTTAGGGGCTAAGCACTAATAATTAATAATGCCGGGTAGGGCCTACTCCTGGGCGACTCGTGTGGGCAAGGACGCTTAGGACGGTGACCAAATGAGTCCCAAATTTCACCGGGGTGGGGGGGGCACTCAAGTATGATAGTGTAGGCCTAAACGCATGACTTTTTAAACACCCCTAAAACGAGTTTTACCCTACCAGCAAATTTAGGATCAATAGGCCTAAGCTAACTTAATACACTAAAGGAAGTTTTGATGAGAAAACGGACATTTTGATGAGAAACGGCCAAAATGGTGAGAATTTAAATTTTCTCATTCTTTTGGATGAGAAACTTCCTGGTGTGTGTGTCAATCATTATTGTCTTATTAAAACTGGTGAAAATTGGTAATCCCCGCTGAGCTCAAAATAAACATTATTATTTTGTCATCCAAAAGAAGAATGAGAAAATTAAATTCTCATCAGTGGCCGTTTCTCATCGAAATGTCCGTTTTCTAATCCAAAACTTCCTCTCAGTAGTGATATAGGCATAGGCCTAGAATTTACCTCCTAAAGAGTTTTTGCCTAGTAAAAATGCAACAAATGTAGGCTACCACTTTTGGACTAAAAACATTGAAAATATAGGCCTACTTCCAACTTGTTCAGTTTCAGAAAACTACCCTTATTTTTGTGTCACGCGCGTAACTTGCCTAAAAACCTGATTTGTTTTCGTTGCTCCATCATTTTGCTTCAGTCTGCTCCATGACCCAAGCGTGTGTCCAAGATAGGCCTACCGTGATGTTAAACAAAGAAAGAAATAGAGATCGAGTGGACTAACGTCCGTTTTCTTGATTACCCACCTTTGCTGTTTCCTGACACTATGATCTGTTTTATTTTCTTCAGATTTAGTGATGATCACCATCAGGCTACCATCATGACCATAACTGAAGAGATATTGAAGCCTGAAGGTGAATTTCTACTTTAAAACAGATAGTAATGAAACCAGTTTTTATTTTCCTTGCTCTAGCGAATTCACAGAGAAGGTGTTTCTAGTACAATACAGCGTCGGACTCTAGCTGAGAGCGTAGCCTAAGTCCAAACGGACTCCAAGAAGGGCTCTCCATACACAAATGAACAAACACAAAGAAGGTAGTCTCCTCCGTGACCAGCTTGATTTCGATGGAGCGAAAACAAATTGGCTGCAGAGGAGACGGGTAATTTTGCCATGCAAATGAGGTGAGTGTCATCCCCCTGATGATAGCTGCACCCCATGATAGACTAATCTTAACACATTATTATGGACACAATACTGTTTACAAGTATAATGAAAGACAGTTTGATAGCGGAGTTCCGCATCAATAAGTGAATCTCAACACCATAACTGAAAGTTTAAAGCGCAAACAATGAAAATAAACAAACATTAAATATTAAGATCTATTAGAACTTGGCTATAAAAGCAAGGTGAACTCTTGAACTGATTGGTGAACATTTTGTAATATTTTCGGATGGGTAGACACCCGCTAAACTGATCAAGTAGATCAGGATTTATCTTTTTGATTACATCTTTTTGATTACATTTTTGTTATTTCAAATCTCGTTATTATTTAATATTATTATTTTTATTATTTGTACTTCTTATTTATGTCGTGTATAAATGTTGCATCTCTGAATGTCCGTGGGTTGAGAAATGTAAAACAACGTAAAGCAATCTTTATGTATATGAAGAAGAAAAAAATAGACATTATATTCCTTCAGGAAACACATTGCTGTAAAAATTTAGAAAAACAGTGGAAACGAGAATGGTCAAGTAATATTGTTTTTAGTCATGGAACAAACGATAGTAAAGGTGTAGCTATTTTAGTAAATCCAACAATTACATGTACGTTTGACCAAGTGATAAGTGACTCGGAAGGAAGATTCATTTTAGCAAAAGTTAGTATCGAAAAAAAAACCTTTTACCTGTTTAATGTGTACGCTCCCAATAGGTCGCATGTCATAAGTTGGGTACAATTTCCATTACATGGTCAAAAATGACAAAAAATGTATTTTTGGATATGTTGTATATATTGACAACATCTAATAATTAACACCATTTTTAACCTTATCACATGCTTAATTTTTGAGATAATGCTTAATTACCAATTAATTAATACACAGGTGTCTATGTAAATCTCAATTTTCAAATGCGTTTTTCTCAAATCGGACCTCAATTACAAAAATGACTGTAAAATTTTTATTTTATGCAAGAATGTCATCAGATTTGGAGGATATGGTCTCAATACATTAATGCTTCAAATTAACTATTTAAAATAATTGTACGTATGTTAATTACATTGTGAAGGTCAATGACCTTTTTATGAGTAATTAGCGAGACGGTTATTCTATTATTAAGGAAATGAATATCAAGAAGAGAAATGTACATAGCATGTTGCTAAAAATACTGAAATTCAACTAGGATTTCATTAAAAATTAAAAAAATGGAACATTATAACCATTTAAGGTGGTACTACACCCCTTGATGAATTTGTGACTATTTCTCTCATTCTCTCAAAAAATAATAACACATTGGTAACAAAAGTTATGTAAATTATAGGAATATTAGGAATCAAGTTACTACACTGGAATTTCAGTGACTCGAGACAAGCGGTAGGCCCTATACTTTATTTATGATAAAAGAGGTACCGCTAGAATGTACCTCATTTTTAACTTATATAATGAACCCTTTGTCTTGAATCACTGAAATTTCAGTGAAGTATATTGGATTCCTTACCCCAATAATATACATAACTTTTGTTACCAGTGTGTACACAAAATGTAGTAATTTTGTAGTTACTTTTTGAGAAAAATGCAAAATTAGTCACAACATTTATCAGGGGGTGTAGTACCACCTTAAGTAGTCAGTAATTGTTTTAGTTGTACAAATTCAACATTCAAAGCTGTCAATACATCAAACCCTCACTAGATTTGAAAAAATAACCAGTAGTTATGACATGCTGACATGTGAAATTTCACATAGGCCCTATTGCACACTCCCGCATCCGCCTGCTCCACATCCGCCTGCTCCTCCACCCCTGGCATTTTTCATTTCAACTGATGTGATTTTTTTACTGAATAATGTATAATTATATGAAAGAGTATAAAATTAGGCTTAAAATGAGGTATCAACCACTGCTGTAGGATATGGGGTTACGGAAAGCCAATCAAATTTGTATCACAATTTTCAGAAAAGTGTAATCCCTCCACCCTTTTTGCATACCCAACTTATGACATGCGACCAATAATGACAAAGATCAAGTTATCTTTTATGATCAGTTAAGGGCTGGGGTATGAGCGACCTTGAAGTTCCGGTATCTGGAGAGGAGAAGCAATGAGTTACCCCAAATCACAGCGGCAGGTAGTGACTGGGCCGCCGAGTGCTAATATATATTTATTTTGGAAGGTTCGTGTTTGTTTTACATTTTGGGGCGTTTTTCCAAAATTTGATATTTTTGGTCATATTTCAAAAAAGCGACATGCCAAAGACAACTCTTTGGGCACATAGTTTGTTATTGTTATTGCAGTTCTTTTCCACATACCTACGTTAACATTCGATTGGGTGATTTACTAATATTATATATTTTATGACTGCAATTTGGCGTTTTCAATGCGTTTTACACGTATCATGAAATTAACGCAAATATCTAGTCACGCTGCTTTTAGAATTTTTACCTGATCGTCGGCTTTTGCAGGCAACAGAATGCAGATTGGCTCACGATAGATGTCGTATTCCTCTATGTGGTTCACTCATTGATAAAATGAGTTTGCGTTCCTTGTAACAACACACACATTGCCGTCTGGAAACCGGGTCTGGTACTGATTTTGGGACAGCCAATAGACTTCAGCGCCGTATCAAATCTCATAAAAACCACACGACTGACGACTATGTGTTTATGTTTCCCGCACGAAAGCTTGTTTCTACATCTATTACTATACTTCTTTAGTACTAATTAGTACTAATAAATGTGTATATAATCTCCTAATCCAACCCCAACCCACTAACCCCAACCCACTAACCCTAACCCACTAACCCTAACCCTAACCCTAACCCTAACCCTAACCCTAATCTTAACCCTAACCCTAACCCTAACCCTAACCCTAACCCTAACCCTAACCCTAACCCTAACCCTAACCCTAACCCTAACCCTAAACCCTAACACTTACCCTAACCCTAACCCTAAACCCTAACCCTAAACCTAAACCTAAACCCTAACCCTAAGACCCTAACAATAATGAACCTTGCCTCGGACTATGCGGTTAGTGATATATTGCGTCCCGTTATGGTTGCAGAAAAACATTAAGCGACCGTGACTCGGACTTTAATATGATGCACACAGTGAAACTGTTTATTTGCCGTGTCTGTTGGCAACTGACTCCTGGTACGTCACTGAATCCGAGTACATATTCTTGAGATGCAATAAATGAATAATAACACCGTCAAGATCACATTATATAACTTATTAGAAGTAAATCGACCTGTGCGATAAAACTACAGCAACCTAGGGACGCATAATTTACGTGGCCCGAAAGAATCTGTCTCCTACACTCTTAAACAAACCGGTTCTAAATAGAACCTAAAATGGTTCTTTAGCTGTACTGTATATTGAACCTTAAATGGTTCTACAAAGAACAGAAAACGGTTCTGGAAAGGTTAGAAAGAGCCATTTTAGACTTGTTCTGGAAAGGCCGGAAAGAACCATTTTGGGGTTATTTCAATTTTTCAGAACCCTGTTCTCTTGAAGGTTCTACATACAGGAAGAACCCTTTCTCTAAGAGTGTACATACGAAAGCAAAAATCCTACGCGCAGTTTTTCACACCTTTTCCAACCCATCATTTAGTTATTCCATTTTTTACCCATACTCTCCTTGTGAAAGATTTAGCTAAGTTTTCCGCAGAGGGTGTATGGGGTTCAAATAGAATAGATAATTTGTGACTGGACATTACGAATCAGCCGTAAAGTCGGCCCGGTCAATTTTGTTTTATTTCGTGTTTAGAAAATATAAATATCATAAGCTTTAAAATAGTATATCATTTGACTTCAAACGATATCCAGAAGCGGGGTTATGGCTTGTTGAACTCTGCTCCTTCAACAAAATGGTACCTTTTTTTCGGTTCTACACGTGTCTCTTTTTCCACATTGCTTGTAATAAAGTCATAATTGGCGGTCATTTCAAATCATCTCCAAGTCAACAAGGTTCAGGAATGTCCTCTCATTGTTATTGTTGTTGTTATACATACCTAGACAAAATACAATGCAATTGTAACCCACCACTTGAACAGGATTTAGCCAAAGCAAACAAAGACTAGATCTATTTAATGAGTCTATATGTATTTAAATATTAATATAATTCCACGCAATATGTTTTTGTTTTCACATAAATTATGTGTTCCGAATTATAGATAACTACGATACATTTATTTAACTTTAATTGAACATATTTCTTTGTATATACAATTTGTTTGAAAAAAATAAGTATACATATTTTTGTTATTCTGATTATAGACTATTAGTAAACAACAAAAAAAAGAACGAAAATGGTTCGCCTCTGACGTCACCTGTCAATGTCGTTATCTATGGTTAGTTTTGTATCTTCGAACCTACAAACCGTCTCAAAAGTTTGTATTATCAACAGGCAACGTTCTTTCCTGAAGACACCATGTCAACAATCCATAGAAAAGTTGCTTTTTGTCTTGTGAAAGTACCAACGATGGACGAAAAAGATAACAGACCGCGTTCAAGCAGTCAAAGTCTCAACATTACCCGATAATGAGGGCCGATTGCTCCATAAAATGCGACATGCAAAACTACTACGCACTTACCGCGTATTTTTACGGGCTTTCGCGTAATCGCGAATACACGCAACGATCTATCGCATATACGAGAAAGCACGCAACGTTGGCGTGATTGTTAAACACGGCACGATCGAACAGTCGGCCCTCATGAATATGCGAGAATTCACAGCATACAATGCACGGGGACTTTGACTGTTGATACATGGCCTGTGGTACCAACATCGTTCGCCATTTTCTACCATTCCTTTTATCGGATAAAGGCACCAGATTATCAACCTCCCGTTTACGCGTTTCTAACTAATCACAGGCTGTGAGGCGTTTGATTGACAGAATCGTCAGACGCGAAGCAGATTCTTTATCTCTGACTTGACCTATAGCCATAAAAATCTCTCCATTTTCAGTTGGTATAATTTTGTTGCAGATGTAGTACAAAATGGGCCATTCCAGTTGATATCCATACACCCCCTATGGAAGACATCACCTTAATCTCCCACACAGGGAGTGTGAATTTCAAATGGGTCTTGTTAATGGTGAGGCGACCATTTGGAATCTACACCACCTGTGTGGGAGATAAAGGTCGTGTCTTCTGTAGGCGGTGTATGGTTCTTAGATGGAATAGTCCAATTTAATAATTGATGTCTAATCTACATGATCTAGGTAAACAGTTTATTCTTAACATCCAAGCAAACACCTTTTCAATTCCAAAATGTGTTGATAGTTACATAACACGTAACAAGTCTGTAGCAAAATAATACCAAATTCAAAATAGGGAGTTTTTTTTATTGGGGGGGGCACCCTTTAATATAAGTATTCGACTTGTTTGTATTCATAAATGTGCTCTGCTATGTGACATTTACACCAAACATCATTAATATTATGAAACTGACTTTACACTAAATATTATAATATAACTATTATAAAGGTTATAAATATCACTAATATCATGACGTTGTCTACTTATTACAATATCGCAAATATAATATAGTTATTTTCCTCATAAATATGTTTTTAGTATGAATGAATTATTCATATAGGATAAAAGAGTATAGAATTCTTGTGAGGATAGAAACTTTTAATAAAGGCACGCTCTGAGGTAGTTTCCGCTCCCTCCACACAAACAGTCTGTGATAACGAACGAGCCCTTTTTTATTGGCTAACATTTTCTAACGACGTCAACCAGCACGACCTCAAACAAAGGCTTTCAATTGGTTAATCAGCTACTTCATATTCAGGATCAATTTTTACCAGGAAGTAAGCTTATCTTTATTATTTTATCATCCAAATATGCCAAGAACCAGTTCTACATCTCATAAATACCGCGTGTAATCTCGGACAAATAATGATGTAGTATTTTTTTCCGAAAATAGTTCACATTGTGATTGTAGTACTGTACACACAGCGCTAAAGCGATATACCGGTGGTTTTCCGCCATGGATTATGCTGATCGCACATTTGATTGAAGTCAGAAGTTCAAGTTAGAGGTCAATCTATTTCCCGGACGTTGCTCATTTCAGTCACATTTTCTTAGCCAATCAGAAACGGTGTTATACGCTGCAGGGAGCGGAACCAAACTGGCTACGGAAGAAAAAAACTAAAAGGTATATGTTTGTGTGGCGATGGGCGTGTTTTTAGAAGCTACTGAAAATATAATTTGAGCTTGAAATGAAGTTTATAATGACTTCCATACATCTGAATGTAGATTATAGGGTCGTTTACTCTAGTGTATACGATGGTACATCCCCCAATACTCTACCAAACCAACTTTTATTGTCTTATAACACATTTAAGATTTTACAAAAGAAAAAAACCCCGTCACTCTGGCAATATTCAAGATCAAAGGTCAAATTTCAAAGTTGCTACAATTTGGTTTAAAATCATACCAGCGTATTTCAAAGATTCAGTTAAATGTATAGTTTGACCTACCCGGGACATACCGCTCTTAAGTTACATTCACAAAGGTCAAAAATTGTAAAAATATCCGACGAAAGTGGTTTTAAATAATATTGCTCGTCATATAAAAAGCAAGTCAAATAAGGAATAGTTTGCACTGTCTAGAATGCTTCGTTACTGACCAAATTCAGCAATGAATGTTAACCCAATTGTAGCCTATTGGCAACGATCTTAGATAACGATACGTCTTAGATGACTTATTTTATAGAAACCACAAAAATAGTTTATTTTCTATTATTGGGTTAATCTCCACATTTCGCGATGGCCTGAAACTTGAGCGGTCAATCTCATCTGATAACTATTAACTTCATTCAACTTATCAAAATCAATGAGCAAATATTATATACCATATTTGATTCATACCGATTATACGAAGCACATTTTATGCGTAACATTAATTTCACTGGGCTATGAGAAAAATACACGAGCTTGAAGTTCACCTGATACCAAATATATAGAGGTCCTGCATGTGACGTATATCATGTATATAGTATGCCTAAAATGGCCGAATATGTAACTCCGCTCAATAGAAGCAAGTCAATATCTGTAACATACACATTAGTTTACTTAATTGGGGGTATGTAATTTACATCTTTGTCCTCGCTTTCAGTTTTCTGCTCGGCCTAATTGGAGTTAGCAGAGCCACACGCTGCCAAAGGCAAAGAAGTGGTCAGTTACGGAAAGGGTGCATAAATATCGTCACTGATTTCAAATTTTGTTTCAAGCCAGTTTTCGAGCCAGTTTCAAAACCAGGAAATAAAACCCATGTGGCCAGAGGACAATGCAACGACTACAAGGATCAAATTACCAGCCCTACTGGCATGACGGACTGGTAAGATATCATAATCACTATTACTATAGCCGAATAGGTGGCGTAACGTGATGGTTAAGGTTTGATAAATATTTTACATGTTTGCCTCAGTTTCTGTAGACCCATTAGCCAACACATCACCCTCTCCTTCTAGATGGTGAAGATGTTCTCGGTTTAGTTCACAACTATATGTAGTTTGTAGCTCCATGTCTTGGGAATTAAACGTCGGCTGCTTGTTTATCGACAAAGCCTGTGTCGACGTGTCGTTGGTAAATTTGCACTCGGAGATGTTTGTCGTAAAAGGCTTCTGATCCCATGGTCGAGGTAGTGCTATAACGTTTTCAACTTTGAGAGCTTTACGCTTTTTCCGATACTTGCTAATAAGGGCCGCAATGGTGTACAAATACGGGTTGATAGCAGAATTTATGGGTAAGATAACTGAAACAGACCATGCAAATACTGCAGGGGGAAGAAGCACTACCCTACTTTGCACCAATATCCCAAGCACGACAATCGGAGTCCAACAAAAAGCATTTGTGAGAATTATGGCAGAGACTTTGGCAGTCATTTTTATCTGATCTTTCATACTTAGATCACGTCCTACTCGTTTTGATGACGCGACAACAGATCGTACAATCTGTACATAGCACGCCAATATAACGATACAACAGATACCATTAAGACTCTAGAAATAATGCTGATGCATAATACAAACCGGGAACTCGACCAAGAGACACAGATTTGTGAAAGATGTCAAGATTCAAGGTAAAATTGCCGGTGCCATAACCCTCCCATAACTCAAACGATTTAATTGTTACATTCCCGATGTCATATCTTTCAACCTGCGCCAGAGGAAGTCCGATGCACACGTGAGAATTCTCATAAAATCTAAAGTTTTGTCCTGATAATATGGAGGGAACCACTCCTAATGCAGCAGAAAGCAGCCACAGAAATGCAACTGTTATAATCGATGACCTCTTTCTTAATTTACGACTAGAGTATGGAAATCGAATGTTAATGAATCTATCGATGCTGATCAATGTTACAAAGAAAACAGAAGCTTCACTGGAAAGTATTGCCATTGCACCAGCAAT
This sequence comes from Amphiura filiformis, assembly GCF_039555335.1. Classification (NCBI taxonomy): domain Eukaryota; kingdom Metazoa; phylum Echinodermata; class Ophiuroidea; order Amphilepidida; family Amphiuridae; genus Amphiura; species Amphiura filiformis. The sequence continues at coordinate 23,117,682 of NC_092641.1, forward strand.
TCTGCATGTGATACCAGTTCTCCAGGTCTCAGCCTGCATAGGAAAATATACACCAAAGTAAATATCAGCCGATGCAATGATAAGCATATAGATTCCCATGAGTAAATCAGACAGTGCCAGATTGCTTAGCAGAAGTGTTTGAATTTTACCTTTTTCGTCTTTTGTATGTTTCCTGCTTAAAACAAACAAATTCCCACTCACGGCATTCAAACCAATCAACCAAATTACACCTAACAACACCCTATCAGACAATAATCTATCGCATGTCAAATATGGAGATCTCACCTCCACAGCTCTACAATTATCACTTGGTAGATAACATTCACATATTTCTGTTTGGCTGACCACAATTTCAGTCCGCATTGGAAAGCCGACAAATGTATTCGTATCTATCTTTATCAATCTGTTTTCTCGTAAGTCAATGTATATAAGTTTATTTAAATGGGTAATATTTGGAAGGTTCGTTAACCTGTTATGATCCAATAGAAGAAAACGGAGGTTCTCTTTGTCTTCAAATATACGGGAATCCAAGATATGCAGCCGATTGAGAGAAAAACCCAAATGTTGTAAGTTTATCAATCCCTCAAATGTTCTATAATGCAAATCAGTCAAATAAGTCAATTGAAAGTCAAGCATTTCCAAATTAACAAGCTTCCAAAACAATCTATATCCTAGATGTATTAGTTTGGGAAGAGATAAAAACAAAGACTTTAAGTTAATTAAATCCTGAAAAAATGCATTACCTAATGACGTGGATGATACCAATTCATTTATTTGGAGCAGTAATATTTGCAAGTTATAAAGTCCGAAGAGCAACCCCTTCGGCAAATTGGTCAGGTTGTTGCAGTTCCACAAAGTCAGCTGAGCCAGTTTAATTGTCTCATTGAACAAATCTCCATCTAATCCAATAATTGGATTTCCATCGAGTCCCAACTTTATAAGGTTTATCAACCCTTTAAACAACCTTTTTGGTAAAACTGTCAAATTGTTTTCATTGAGACTGAGTTCATTCAGCTTACTTATTTCATTGAACAAATCTTCATCTAATGCAATAATCTGATTTTTACCAAGGAACAGCTGCTTAAGGTTAATCAACCCTTTGAATAACCCTTTTGGTACATTTGTCAAGTTGTTGTTCCCTAGACCCAGTGATACCATTTGACTTGTCTCATTGAATAAATCTCCATCTAATGAAATTAATTTATTGCTATCGAGGTCTAATCGTGCAAGGTTAATCAACCCTTTGAACAACCCTTTTGGTAAAATTGTAAACTTATTTTCATTTAGACGGAGTATAGTCAGCCTACTTGTCTCATTGAACAAATCTCCATCTAATGCAATAATTTGATTATTATTGAGGCCCAATTTTTTAAGGTTAGTCAACCCTTTCAACAACCCTTTAGGTAAATATGCCAGGTTGTTGTTCCCTAGTTCCAGTTCAGCCAGTTTACTTGTCTCTTTGAATAAATCTTCATCTAGTGAAATAATTTGATTTCCACCAAGCAACAACACTTCAAGGTTAATCAACCCGTTTAACAAACCTTCTGGTAAAATTGTCAAGTTGTTGTAAACCAGAGACAGTTCAGCCAGTTTACTTGTGCCATTTAACACATCTCCAGACAGTGAAATAATTTGATTTCTATGAAGGTGCAAGTTTACAAGGTTAATCAATCCTTTGAACAACCCTTTTGGTAAATTTGGCAGGTCGTTGTTCCACAGATACAGTTTAGCCAGGTTACGTGTGTCATTGAATAAATCTCCATCTAATGAAATCATGTTATTACTATCGAGGGCCAAATATTCAAGGTTAATCAATCCTTTAAACAACCCATTTGGTAGATTTTTCAGATCGTTGTTCCCAAGATCCAGGTCAGCCAGTTTGCTCGTATCATTGAACAAATCTTCATTTAATGAAATTATTTGTGTTCTATCGAGAAACAGCCGTTCAAGGTTAAACAATCCTCGTAACAACCCTTTTGGTAAATACGTCAGGTGGTTCTTCCCCAGATCCAGTTTAGCCAGTGTACTTGTCTCATTGAACAAATCTCCATCTAATGCAACTAATTGCGTTCTATCGAGGAACAACCATTCAAGGTTAATCAACCCTTTGAACAACCCTTTCGGTAAATTTGTCAGATTGTTGTACCCCAGATCCAGATAAGCCAGGATTCTGGTCTCATTGAACAAATTTCCATCTAATGAAATTATTTGCGTTCGTCTGAGGAACAGCCGTTCAAGGTTAATCAATCCTTTGAATAACCCTTTTGGTAAATATGTCAGGTTGTTGTTCACCAGATCCAATATAACCAGTTTACTTGTCTCATTGAACAAATCTCCATCTAATGAAATTAATTGAGTTCCATCGAGGACCAACAATGTAAGGTTAATCAACCCTTTGAACAGCCCTTTTGGTAAAATTGTCAGGTTGTTGTCCCCTAGTTCCAGTTGAGCCAGTTTGCTTGTCTCATTAAACATATCTCCATGTAATGAAATTATTTGCGTTCCATTAAGGATCAACGTTTTAAGGTTAATCAACCCTTTGAAGAAACCTTTCGGTAACTATTTCAGGTTGTTTCCCCCCAGATTCAGTTCAGCCAATTTACTCGTCTCATCGAACAAATCTCCATCTAATGAAATTAGTTGCGTTCTATCGAGGAACAACCATTTAAGGTTAATCAACCCTTTGAACAACCCTTTCGGTAAATTTGTCAGGTTGTTGTTCCCTAAATCCAGTTCAGCCAGTTTGTTTGTTTCATTGAACAAATTTCCATCTAATAAACTTATGTTGGTCCCATCGAGGAACAAATATTCAAGGTTAATCAAACCTTTGAATAATCCTTTTGGTAATATCGTCAAGTTGTTGTTCGCGATGTTCAATAGAGTCAGTTGACTTGTCTCATTGAACAAATCTCCATCTAATGAAATTATTTCGGCCCCATTGAGGAACAAATATTCAAGGTTAATCAGGCCTTTGAATAATCCTTTTGGTAGTATTGTCAAGTTGTTTGTAGACAGGTCGAGGACAGTCAGGCTACTTGTCTCATTGAATAAGTTTGTATCCAATGAAATAATTTGATTTTCATCGAGGTACAGCACTTTAAGTTTGATTAAACCTTTAAACAAACCCTTTGGTAAATTTGTCAACTTGTTTTTATACAGTGAGAGTACAGATAACTTCTTGGTTTCCGTGAACTGATGCCCATCCAATGAGAAGATTTGATTTCTATGGAGGTACAGCTCTTCCAAACCTTTCAAATCGATAAAAGCCTTACTAGTCACTTCCACTATATTCTGTTCCGACAGTTCTAATTCCTTGATACCATTGTGATAGATAATCAGAGCTGTGTGATTTGACTGGGAGTTGTCACACGTGAATTCTACGTATCTATTCCCAAGAGAAGCATTACATTCAGTTGGAAACTCAAACCAACAAACAAAATGTGAGAAATAGAAACAGGAAATAGAACGATTGAATTCTTTTGTATGGCAATTGCTTGTATCGGAAAGAGTCCAATGTTGTTCACCATCTCCATCAGAGCACGAAGGCAGAGACTGGTTTATTGGTATATTACTAATGAGGACATTGCCAGTACCTTGCAGAAATAGCTGGAGATTTTTGTGTGAAAATACAATGGCACAGGATTCATTTGCTGTAATAACAACATATCTATTGTGACAATTCAAAATATTCTCTTGCTTGTCCACGTACATGAAGGTATCACTATGCATTCCTTCAGGTATGCGTAACACAATTCCTGTGCCTTCTGATGCTGTTAATTGCAAGCTGCAAGAGTTGAATGGGTCTCCACTGAAAGTGAACGTTATTTCATCTATAATTTGTCTCTTATTCTTGGTAAGAGAACATGTAACGCTGCTTCTCTCAGCATTCCAGAGAGGATCAACTTGCAACCTCGCAATAACATAAAACACCAGATTTAAGAAAATAAGTGGAAATAGGAAGGGCGTTGTTGTGATTCGGGATATGCTAAAATTTGACATTGTGAATGTTTCCTTGAAGCTACTTCTCTTATATGCTGGAGATGTAGATTTGTTCAGGTTGTAGCTAGCTGGAAGCTTTTAAAATAACATCCCTGGTAGTCTATGTCATAGCCAGGGAAACTGATTACCACCCGTGAGCGACCAACAGCGTCTTTGACAACTACTACCACCGCTCACAACAACATTAGTTTCAATTTGGTTTTATTTCCAACTATAGAAAAGAAACCCCAAATGAAGTCTGTGTTTGTACAATTAATTAGGTCTGTCTGATTCAGATGTCTGGATTACTGAGATAATAACTAATTTTCTTCGGAGAATGTCAGAGAGAAAGTTTAGACAATTAAAAATACTTAAGTGGTATACTTGCTTTTATGTTTTGATTGACTTTCAGCGATGTGTAAAGTTAGTTTCAGCAACACAGTAGATCTTCAGTGTGTTTAAGGATCCCGCTTTAATCCTGTACCAATATCCGTTTAAAAAAAAAAAAATGAAACCAATTAGATCACTATGATTATCAATTAAAACGTTAAAAAAATACGATGGTTCATATTGGGCTATTTCATAAATTAATGACACCTCCAAAACAAAACATTTTACTAGCGGAAACATTATTTATCAAAATAGATACGGGAAATTCTCCTTACTTTTACTATAATTTTATTAATATTTTACCCTCCTTCACGCTTGCACGCACAGCATGCAGAGGTATTGATACAAGTGGGCACTGGTGGTTTTGTCCAGGTCGATAGTGGTTTTTAGGAACGCACCATTAGATATTATCGGTGGGAGGGGTGTAACGACGCATAACGTAACAAAAACGCATAACGTAACAAATTGAATATATGAATACAAAAGCCACCTAAGTCCATACGGTGGCCAAATTGAGTTAAGCATGGGAAATTGTTGCTATACATAGGCCTGTCATATGCATGAAAGAACAACTCAAATTCATTCTCTGTGTCTATTGGGCATGTGAAAAATAGCATGTATGAAAGAATCACCCAATTCCATGATTTGAGTCTTGTAACACATTGATTGAAATCCAGTATGTATAAAAGTCCACTTGTAACACATTCATTGCTAGAGAATGACTTTTGAACAAAAATGGGTTTAATAAAGGAAAGTGGTTTATATTACATGGCAGAATGCTTATCAACATTATACATACCTGTGTGCTTTATTTTGTATTATCTTACTAGTGGTAATCTCATTCTAACATTGTTGTCTTTGTATATGATTCAAAAACCAAAAAGTCCAAAATTTAAAATGAACCCCACGAAGTCCCTGAAATGCTAATCGTCATACCTAATACAGGTTAATCCACTCATTTGCACGTAAAACTTACTATATTGACCAGGTAAATCTAACTGAAGGAATTAAAATGATACACGGGTTTTTCTCTCAAAATAACTTCGCATGGACTTAGGTGGCTTTTGTATTCATGTATTCAATTGTTACGTTATGCGTTCAAATCCGTTTGGCACTAAAAAAAGGGACAACTTTTTGGCTGCTCGACGCATAACGTAACAAAAAAATTAAAATGATCAGAGACATAGAGACATTGCGATTTTTCAAACGCAGCACGTAGCACGTACGTTTTCGCGTACGTTTTCGCGTATGTTAATACGGTGTTGAATATTGCTAGTCTCGGTTCCAGACTGGAATGTGCTCATTCGTCACGAAGGAGAACATTTAACAAGAAAGCCAGAATAAAGACTATAACATTTGATCTAATCTAACAGCTTCTAACCTAAGTCGATAGAGGGCATAGTGATGAAAAATAGCAGTCAGCTGAGTCTCTGCATAAATTCAAACAGACCGCTTTTGATTTTGATTAAAATTTTGATTAAACCTAATTGGGTTTTTTGTGCTCCCCAAATATTATAGTTGCCCCAAAACATATATTTTGGTAGATTAAAGATCACTACATACATACATCATGACTTTACTTTCAAAATGAGACTTTTTCGTTCTGAAAATTGGGCGCGTTGCATGGACTTAGACATGAGGTAAAATCAGCATATTTCAACGTAGCATCTGCGTTTTTTATTCTACGTTGGATCCAAAATGGGAAATCGCAATGTAATTTTTTTAACGCAAAGTATCACACACATTGCAATGGGCAATTTCTGCGTGTGAATATTGCGTTTAAATTTAGTCCATTTTTAACACATCGCTGTATCTTTATTATAATGATTTGTTACAAACAAAAAGGATCATAATAATAATTGGACTTTCCTTCATATGTTCATTATCTTTGACTGTCTTTAATATATTGTGAAATGGACAAATGTTGTGATTTTCAACGATGTATCGACGTCGATTTCGCACGTTGAATATCTTCAAAAATAGCTAAATACGTGACCTCGTATCGATAGGAGGTGGTTTTAGAATTTTTGAAGATATTCCACGTGCGAAATCGATGATACATCGTTTGAAAATCGCAACCTTCTGTTGCGATTTCCAAACGTGTTAAAGACAGTCAATCGGATAATGAAGATATACGAAGGAAAGTCTAATTATTATTATGTTCATCCTTTTGTTTGTAAATAAAACATTATAAGAAAGGTACAGCGATGTGTTAAAATGGACTAAATTTAAACGCAATATTCATACGCAGAGATTGTCTATTGAAATGTGTGTGATACTTTTGCGTATAAAAATTACCTTGCGATTTGACATTTTGACTCAACGTAGCATTAAAACGTACGTTCCACCATGGTTCCACGTGGAAATAGGCTGATTTTACCTCGAGTCTAGGTAAAGGAAACGTAGAGAACGAGGGTTTCTCTACGAATGTTATAGTCAAAATATCATGTGTTTTTGTACAGCTGAGGGGTGGTGCAATAACTTTGTGTATCCCCGAGGTGGTGAAGTATTATAGGGGTGGGGGGTCAAAGATTGGTTGGCAGGTCAAAGGGGGGCAAGCATTTTTGCAGGTCGAAAGTTGGGTGGGGAGGGCAAGGAAAGTTTGGCTCAGATATTTTAGGAACATTAGGAACACGTTCAAATATGCACAATTCCTGATCGGTTATTTATTTATTTATTTATTTATTTATTTATTTATTTATTTATTTATTTATTTATTTATTTATTTATTTATTTATTTATTTATTTACACACAAATTCATAGTATAGACCTCTGGCAAGGCAACGGTTCACTCGCACCTATAAGATTAGTATTTTTGAAAAGAGCTGTATTGTATTCAATCGATGTTTGCAGACATACAGGTGATTAGTGCAATCTGCTTGTGTTGGCATGGTTGGGCGATCTATTCAAACATTGTATTCATCTATTGCGATTATTACGTCACTTCTAAACTTATAGAGGCCCTGCATTCTTTTATTGATTGGCTCCAAACAAAGGATTTGAACCGATGTCCTTCACCGTAGTTATGGCGGAGTACAGTTCAACAAAAGCATGATTGCAATCTACCACGACATTACGGCTCACACACATAAGAAATGCACTACCATAGATGAACTCCTGGATGGGGCAGCTTTAATTAGCATGAGGCCGCTTTGATATGTAAATAGCGTATTGTTATTTAAATTTGTGCCCAGACGTATTGAGGGCGACAGTCATGTTATCCAGACGGAGAATGGCTGCATATGCCTGGCATGTCAATTTGCTGAGTGAAGGCTGATAATCACCTTTCTGTATAGGTAATAAGCTAGTATATTTCGTGTACCAGTTGGTTATAAAAAAAAATTAGTATCATATTAAATATATTAAATGTATAAACTTTGAAATTTACATGAATTTGAAGAGCAGAGCTTCGAAATGTAGCTAAGTCAGGTGATGTAAAATTCTGCTGCGTGACCCCCTCTGCGTGGTAGAATTATATTCATAAAACATTGAATTTAACAGATATCATGGGTAGCCAACCACGATTTATCAGCATTTAAAATATATGTTAATTAACAAAGATAAATAATAAAGAGTACAAATGGCAATTAACTAGTAAACAAGCCTGAAATCTTAAAATTTTGCCACGTGATTTCCCGAACACATGATATATCAACATGTGACCACTATTCAGAGTTACCGTAAATATTTGGAGTATGCTTGCACATCATGCACATACACTGTGCATTTCTTTACTTCCGTATAAAATCAATAATTCATGCTGGGAGCCAAGTAACATTGTCTGCTCAGTGCAGATTGGTATTTTATTTTACTTGAGAGCATAATAGAAATACATAAAGACGAATAAGGCGCCATGATGGAAGGTCAGGTCGGGTATCAAAGGTTATTATAACTTAAATACTACTTGTATTTCCCACCTTGCCTCTGTCACATATTTCTTTCATATTATTGACAGCAAGTCCTAATTTTGACTTTGCTATTGCAAAATGTCATTTCATATTAAATTAGTAGACTTTCTTTGAAAAAACATATCACTGGTGCCTGATGGGAATACCCGTCCGCCATTTCATTAAACTGGATCGTTTTCGCCTGTTTTGTGCCCAGATGTATTGGGGGCGCGCTATACTCTCATTGAACAGGCAAAGTTCGCAAAACTAACAACGTTGTTATTTGCCAAACTCAATTAACAAGATCCAAGGGGTCGAACATGAATTATTCATAACGAGCTATAACGGATCGATAACTGGCCTCCCTTTCTAGCTAGTAAACCAGCTGAATTTTTCATAGATTTTGCGTTGCTAATAGAACAACCGTGAATTTAGTGTCAAGTAAAATAAAATGCTCTCAAGTAAAATAAAATACCAATCTGCACTGAGCAGACAATGTTACTTGGCTCCCAGCATGAATTATTGATTTTATTCGGAAGTAAAGAAATGCACAGTGTATGTGCATGATGTGCAAGCATACTCCAAATATTTACGGTAAATCTGAATAGTGGTCATATGTTGACATATCATGTGTTCGGGAAATCACGTGGCAACATTTTAAGATTTCAGGCTTGTTTACTAGTTAATTGCCATTTGTACTCTTTATTATTTATCTTTGTTAATTAACATATATTTTAAATGCTGATAAATCGTGGTTGGCTACCCATGATATCTGTTAAATTCAATGTTTTATGAATATAATTCTACCACGCAGAGGGGGTCACGCAGCAGAATTTCACATCACCTGACTTAGCTACATTTCGAAGCTCTGCTCTTCAAATTCATGTAAATTTCAAAGTTTATACATTTAATATATTTAATATGATACTAATTTTTTGTTATAACCAACTGGTACACGAAATATACTAGCTTATTACCTATACAGAAAGGTGATTATCAGCCTTCACTCAGCAAATTGACATGCCCGGCATATGCAGCCATTCTCCGTCTGGATAACATGACTGTCGCCCTCAATACGTCTGGGCACAAATTTAAATAACAATACGCTATTTACATATCAATGCGGCCTCATGCTAATTAAAGCTGCCCCATCCAGGAGTTCATCTATGTATTCACCAAGTGGCTATTAACTGATGAGTACTGTCATTATGCTAATATGAAATCATTGTTTATCAACAAAGGCGAGGGACTCGTCTGTCGATATGCTCAAACAAACCGCTACACTGTTCAATGGCTTTCTTGTACTATATGAAATATGGTGGGCGATTTGAAATGCACGTGCCCTGAGCAAACTACGATGCGTACGCACACTGCAGGGCAAAGAACAATGGAAATTGTCAAAATTCGCGCGCATACTGCCGGGCAATGACGTCACATGTCAAGTGGTCTATACCCGATCAATGTTGGAGTTGCCTATATGTTTAAAATTCAATATGGCTACCGAACTGTCATGTGGTCCAGTGGATTAGTGCGCTGGACTTCTGTATTCTGTATGTAGCAGCGGCGTGGGTTCGAGGCCCACCTGTGCCGAACTGAAATTCCATTTTTTTTTTAAATTTAATATTAGGGAAATGAGACTGGGCGAATTTATGTATGACGTAGAGAGGATTAAGAGAGGATTAAGATCCCTTTATTGATCCCTGACCCCACCGACTACCCCGGGCTGATTTCATGCAAAACAAATGACTGACTATAGGACATAGCGCCACAACACGAGCGTTGGTAAAGTATGAGGCCTCACTGCAATACATAGCTACGTAAAAACGTACGTGTTAACGTACGTAAAAACGTACGTCCTACGTCTACGTTTGGAAAATCGCAATCTCTCTAATGTCTCTATTAAGTTGTTCGCACCGTAAACACACACTGACCAAAGACAGAACAGCCGGTGGGAAATTAACCACTGAATTGCCGGGTATAGACGAATCCAAGTAGCCAAGTCATGGTCAGGATTTGGTCGGACATCTTTGGGTAGCCGCAAGCACCAACCTGATGTTTTGAGCGTCCAATTGTGTAAATAAAATCCTAACACCTAGAGAAGATGCAAGGACGAGGAGGGTTAATAGAATAATAGCTAATAATATATATAATGGAGATAATTCCGCAGGTAATCCCGTCGCATCTATTCATACATAAAGTCCTTTTGTTCGCAAGTACGTCAATGCATAGATACCGCGTATAGTTAATCCGATTATTAATATGTCACTTCAACAACGAATAGACCATGCTGTGTGTTTTGTCGAAGGAACTGTATTGTGTTATTCTTTTGTCTACCTGTGTTTTCGCGAAAGGTGTAAAACGGGTGATGGAATGCAGTTTAAAATTTCCGCCAAGGCCGAATAATTTCACATTTTGAGTGCATTGTAGCCGACTGCTACCCAACTAAAGGCTGCTAGTCAGGTGTAGGAATGCGTGAATTTAGATTCGTCTATAGACGAATCCAACGATCCAAGTGATGGTCAGACTTCATTCGGCCATTACTGGGTCCTCGGCGCACCAAACTGGTGTTGTGACTGCCCAATTGGGTGGATTAAAGAATCGATGTTATATTGTATTGTGTTTCATTTAACATTTCAGGTGGGATAGACTCAGCGGGGACCCAGCTGTGGCTGCCATTGAGGTGTACGAATGCGTGAAATTGGAAGTGTGTAAATTAGTAATTAGGCAGATGCGCGAAAGTTTTTCATATGAATATCCCAATGAGAGAAATTTTGGTGTGTTGGATGTAGCATTTAATTATTTTTGAATGTTTATACAATTGTCAGAATCCGTTTCAAAATCCTTCGTTTTCATCCTTTTTACGCACCATGCTCACAAGATTAAAAACGCGTTCCATGTTGTTGTTTTTTAAATGTGTGCACCGTATAAAACCACGCCGAGTGATTGTTTTTTCCTCTTTTGTATTGTGTTACAAACCAATCAAAGAAATAATGTCACCATTTATCTGAACCAAATGCAGTACTGATTAAATTTTAGAAGCTCGATCGCTTTGGGGGAACATTTTAGAGAATCTTGCATGACAAAAAACTGTTTTGTTATATTACCGATATCTTGATTATGGAACAAAATAGACATCTAACTACCTACATTATTTCTCAACATTCTGGGATTCGCTTTTCCCATTTAATTTTCACTCCAAATTGAAGCTAGTATTGCAAAAACAAGGTTTTTCGGTGCGTCTGAAATGTCAGACTGTTATGCTTGTTTATTATAAGAGTCATTGTGCGGAAGCGATCGTATTCACTTTATTGCATCAAATTATAATTATATTTACAAAATATTGCGTCTACGAGATACCTTGTCCCAATTGTAACCACACTTATGTTGGTGAGACCGGAAGGAAGTTTGCAACGCGATTCAAAGAACATCATAAAGAAACTATGAGGGCAAAAAAGACAAAACAAAACTACACGCGTCAAACACGCAAACAGTCAGAAACTGAACAGACCATGCAGTTCAACAGAACCACGTACGTAATAGATTGGGACAATCAAAAATCCTTAGCAAGGAGTGTAATGCAAATATAAGACGCATCAAGGAATCAATATGGATTCGTAGAAGAGGACCCAACGTCATGAATAGGGACGACGGGGCACACTATCTAAGTCACGTTTATGATCCTCTACTGAGTGACATTTCTATACCTTCTGTGGTCGGGAATCGTCCAACCGGAAGAAGTGATCAAAAATCAATATTCTGATGATGCTTTTCGACCATGAAAAGCGAAACCGTCAAACTAGTGAGTAAATTTTGGTTTAGTTTAGAGGAGATTTTATATTTATTATATAGCTGCTTTGAGATAAAGGAACTGCGTAAGCTGATGCATAGCCGAATGGTTAGGGCGCTGGACTATGAATCTCTGCTATGAATCTTTTTATCTTTCTTTCTTTCTTTCTTTCTTTCTTTCTTTTTTCTTCTTTCTTTCGTTCTTTGTTTGTTTGTTTCTTTGTTTGTTTCTTTGTTTGTTTGTTTCTTTCTTTCTTTCTTTCTTTATTTCTTTCTTTTTTTTCTTTCTTTCTTTCTTTCTTTCTTTCTTTGTTTTTTCTTTCATTTTTTCTTAAAACAGGCAGATTGAACAGAACAAACGGCAATTGACTGCGCCTTTGACGTTATTATAATGTAAGCATCATGCCACACAATATTTTCTAATTGACAAAGAGGGCCCTTTTCACTTGCACATTTTTTTTGCGACAGGCTGTATATAGGATAACGTGCGATACCGCTGCGGCAGACTCTCAAAATAGAAGTGAGTAAACTTGATTCCAATTTAATATTTATTTTACCTGGTGAATGAAACCTTCACAAACGTATTATTATTCTTAGTTATTTTTATTATTATGGAAGCTAGCGTGTAATCATCTATGCTATTTCATCTCGTTGTGGAATCGATATATTTGCCATTCACTTAGTTACCGGCTCTGCATAATGCGTTTTGTTATCTTGCTTTCAAGTTCACAGTAAACAACCCAGCAAACACAAAAACGTTTTAAAAACGTTTTAAATAACTTATATTTTGGCTTTTGGTTTAGGTAAAAACGTTTTAATAACATTAAAATGTCGGGTTATATAAAGGTCATGATAACGTTTTAAACGTTTTGTATGAAAATACACTACAACAATATTTGTAAATGTTTTCAAAAAATGTTATTGTAAACTATTTTTGCAAACATTTTTGCCAAATATTGTGTCAATACTAAATAACATTATGTTAAAATGTTTGAACCCAGCAAACACAGAAATGTTCTTGAAATGTTTTTTTCAAACCTTTTAATAACATTATAAATGTCGGGTTATATAAAGGTCATGAAAACGTTTTTAAAACGTTATTGAAAATATTTTGGGCAAACATTTTTCGCAAAATATTTGTTACAACCCCAAATTAACATTCTGTTTAAAATGTTTGTATCAAGTTTTCAAGAATGTTTTTGGAATGTTATTAAAACGTTTTTATACCCTTTATATAACCCGACATTTAAACGTTGTCTGTAAAACATTTTTTTTGCTGAGCATTAGATTATCAAAAATGATTTAAGGTTATGAAAACGTTTTATACTCTTAATATACCCTTTATATAACCCGACATTTTAACGTTTCCTGACAACGTTTTATAACCTTTTGCGAATGATGTCGAAAACTTTTTGTGTTTGCTGGGAATATTTTTTTTTCAAATTATTTTTAATGTTAGAGTTATATCCTCTGCTGAATCGTTGTTGTTGTTGTTGCCCACGTTGTTGCTTGTGATGGCGGTAGTGGTGGTTTGATGGTTATGCAATGTTATTCCGTTAAAGGGCAGGTCTATTGCAAAAACAACATCATATCATTGGCAAGCTAATATTATAAGGACAATGAAAATGACTCCTTTTTTGAGAAAATAAGACGTTTAAAATTGATTGACCTAGAAAAACGGTGACGTCATGAAATGAGATGTGTCCGCTTTGAGAAAAGGGACTATAAATGCTCTCAATGGACAGAACGTATACTGTTGTTCACAGAAAAAAAAACTCTAAAAAGTATTACAAATTTAATGGTTTTTAAACATATGGATAAAATTAGCCACTTCTTTTTTTATATATTTGTAAATTGTATTACAATTCATATGTATATCAATATCATGAGAAATATTAGGCCTAAAAAATAAATAAATAATTTGAGCTTAGAATTTCATCTGAGACTAGCATATAAACCGTGTTAAGTCCACAAACTCATGTAGTTATTATAGTTTGAGTGTTGAGAGATGGCCCTGTTTTTATTCGTTTTTATGGTTAATATGAGATGGTTTTAAATAAACCATGTGATTCGTGCTTGATAAATATTTTTCTAACATATAAGACACTTCCTTTAAATTCAACCTCGCCTGGTGGTTTGGTACCTGAAGTTTCTTTACCACTTTTTCATAGTCATCTCCATTGCTGCTTCATGCAAAGTTTTAATTTTGCTCGCACTTTCATCCAGATAATTTTGAATGTTTTTAATCATTTGAATTCTTGTACCAAAACAATTGTCTCTCAATGAGTGGTGTTCTTTTTTTTATCAGTACTATAGTTGCTCAAACTCAAAATAATGTTTTTTCTGGAGGATGCCTGTGTTTCGTCTCTTTTGCCAAACAACCAAACAAAAAGCAATCATTTGGAGGCATATGTTTGTAGATAAAATTATATGATATTTCAAAAATGGCGCATAATTGAGTCAAAATTGAGTTTATCAAACATTTTATATTCATTGTATGAATATGCAAACTTACCAACTTAGACTAACAAGTCCATCTCGACGTTACTTCATGTTCATTGGCTTTGACTACAGCTTACGATCCCCTCTTTGATCCTTTTCTTCAGTTTTCCCTACCTTGGTCTACGCCTTTCATCAAACTATATCCCTACCAGTTGTATATATGTAGTCTTTAAGGTGTTAAGTCAATGAGCAATTTGCAACAACAAACTTGCTTTCTTCTCCCTCTGATATTCGAATAAAGTTGGAGCTAAATACACCCGATTGAAAAAATAACTAAATACGTTATGGCTATAGCGAATTGGAGAAATTAAAACGAGATATAAACAAGGCAAACAGCAACCACACAACCAAGGCAATTTTAACAGGCATCAACATTGATAGAACGTTAAACAAGCTGAATTTATATTCTAAATATAAAAAAAACCTGATTAAGTAGACAAGATAAATTTATATTCCAATCGCAGGCTAGCGACTAGCTATTAATTTTTGACCAATGAAGTGGATTGTTCTTTCCAAGATGATAATAAACGACCACGCTTATTGGTCAGATCTTACTAGTTGCTCATCGCTATCGGGTAGCCACTATAAAAATAATATTTAGCTAGAAGTAAGGAAGGAAGAAAAAGGGGAGGTAACCAGAATTTAAAAAAAACATCAGACAAGTGAAAAACTATCAAGCTATTGATCAGGTTCTGTTAGCATCACGAGTTTAGAGTCACGTGATCATGATGAGTAAGCAATACAACCTAATGAAATAAAATACAAAAATAAATAGATCAGTTAATTAATTAACTAATAAATAATTAAATAAATAATGAAATAAATGAAGGAATGACTGAATGAATGAACGAATGAATGAATGAATGAATGAATGAATTAATTAATTAATTACTTTTTTATTTAATTGATTAATTCATTAATTTAATTAATTTATGAATTAATTAATTAATTTATTTATTTATTTATTTATTTATTTATTTATTTATTTATTTATTTATTTATTTATTTATTTATTTATTTATATTTATCTATTTATTCATTTATTTATTTATTTTTTATTCATTTTTTATTTATTTTTTTATTTTTTATTTATTCATTCATTCATTCATACATTCATTCAGCTATTTATTCATTCACTCTTTCACTCACTCATTCGTTCTTTCACTCACTCATTCATTCATTTTAATTCATTCATTCATTCATTCACTCATTAATTCATTCATTAAAAGGCACATATCAAAGATAACTACACTCAAACAAAATGGCTAATTTTGAATATGAGCACACTTACTGCTTTATTATCATGTTTATCTTAATCTGAGTACACACAATACGCAATAAAGGCGCAAGATAAAAAAAAAGACTGTAGAAAACCGTTAAGGGCTGGGGTATGAACGTTTGGACAGTATTTATTTTGGGACATTAGAGCACATCAGACATATCGAATTGCATTCTGAATACGAAGAATGTCATTCTGATATCAAATAATTTAGATTTTTTGAAATTCGCAATTTAATACACATTTTATGGCAAATCATTAAAATTGATATTTTTGATATTTAACAGTACTTGAAGTAAACTTTATAAATCTGATGATTTATACTTAAAGTGTATGTAGGTGGGATGAAAAGCCGACGATCAATTGAACATTTTGACCTTTCGTATTGAAGATATGGATTTTTTTCCCAAAACACCAACAAAAATTAGGTCTTTTTGGGACAAAAATCCATATCTTCAATATGAAAGGTCAAAATTTTCAATTGACCGTCGGCTTTTCCTCCCTGCTACATACACTTTAAGAATATATCATTAGATTTATATAATTTACTTCGAGGACTGTTATATATCAAAATTTGAAAAATATCAAATTTTTATAATTTGTCATAAAATTTGTATTATATTGTGATTTTCAAAAATGAAAATTATTTGATATCAGAGAGACATGCTTCGTATTCAGAATGCAATCCGAGGTGCTCTCATGTCCCACAAAAAATATTGTCGAAACGCAATAAACGCTCATTTTAGAACCCTTAAGTAAATGTTGATTTTTGGCTTATTCTGTTCAGAAGAGAGGTCAGTCCATGAAATATTCTTGTCGTAGTAAAGAATATTTACAAGGCTAAATAGTTACTTATCTGCATGTTCGGTAGAGTATAGAGAATCTTATAGAAGGTGTGTATTCCAATAATTTCATACCTGTCCCAAACAAACAAATGATCGTTGCTATGGCATCCATTGTTCGATTTTGATTTTTACCACAAAAAATAACTGAATTGCCCTTCTACCTGTTTACAAGTTAAATTTTAAAGCCATAATTTACGATTTCCGTCCAATTTTAATTTGGTTATTCTTTGCCAAAATTACTAAAATAATATTAGTAATCCACCTTTTTCGTAATTGACCACTTCGTTGCCGTTGGCGGCGTTTGGCTCTGCTAACTCCAATTTGGCTGGAGTTAGCGAAGCGGAAAACTGAAAGTGAGGCTGAAGATGTAAATTACATACACCCAAATATGCAAAGTTAATTAGTCAACTATAAGGACTATGTAGCTGAGACTGGGTAAATATGTAGTACACGAACAATAGAGGTATATTGTGTTTAGCATTTTGCTCATTTTAATCTGAATAATTAATTGGGGTTAATTTCCTGAAAAAATAATATGAACTCTAATAGCCTCTGATTAATTTTGCAGATTAAAGTTAGCCAAATGCTAAACGTAATTATTGATAAATCATACTTGACTTTCCATTCAAGATTCAGATAACTTAACCCTAGAACTACTGAGCCATATTTTGTAACACAAACTACGAAGGGGGTGTAACCTGGTAACCGCTCCTCTAATTTTCAATTATAAACGTCATATACCGTTATATTTGAAACTAATGTATAGCCATGGGTCTCCTCTATTTAGTGATACCAAAAAAAGTACAATCATCCCCACACGATATCGCTATGACGTCATGATGTGAGGGCGCCCATGCAAATTTGGAAAATTCTGGCTATGTACTAAAAAAAATAGGCAAAATTGATTTTCGGCTAAAAATTCTACAAAATGCGATTTCTCCTAAAAATAAAATTAAATAACCATTTTCACCTAACTGACAAGTAATAAGTCAGTAGCTATTGGAATAATTTCAAAAGAGCGACATGAAAATCATTGGAGCCTCACCAAACCCACTATATGGTCATCTTTGATGGCCGGTCGTACCACCTGGTAAGGTGTGGGGTACAAAATTGATCACTAAAATGAGCGCAAAGGATGAATTTACGATTAGCTTAGGTCGTTTGGGCATAAACGCGTGCGGGGTTTGGGTTTTTACGGATAAAAAACAACTCCCCCCTCGTAGTTCTAGGGTTAAATCAAACAGTGTGTTTTGTTGTGCATTCTGAACTGAATTTGGGTAAAATTTGGGGAAAATATGTTTTGGCCTTGAGTCATTAATGACTTGTCACACACCTAGATCAGTGGTGGCACCAGGATTTTTTTCAGGGGTGGCATAAGTTATGTTATGTAACAGGAAAGGAATGTACTCCTGAAAGTACTTTTTTGAGATTGGATTTTAAGGCTATACGATGTATTGTTGGTCGAAGCAGCAAAAAAAAGTAGTTCACAGCATCTTGCGAATGGTAGTGAGCTTTAGCAAAATTGCATTGCTTAATTCATAGCGAGCGTGTAGAAGAATTCAAATATCACAGATATACTTTTGTAGGTCCTGTGGTTCTTGAGTTATGTTGTAAAGAGGGCTGACACAACAACACTTTTGTAAAACGTGCATAACTCATTAACAATAAAGTTTTCAAAGTATATGATTTGTAGAATGAACTTTTGAAAACACCAAAGTAGTGAGGCGGATATGTGACATATATTGGATGAGATGTTCACTTCTGGCAGAAATCATGAAAATGGGTATATAGGGGGTCAAAGGTGTGCTGATTTCAAAAAGTTACGGATACAAGTCATTCGAGCAGCCGTTTGGCGGCCATCTTGGAATGCAAAATGGCCGCCGTTGGAATATATAGTATGTTGAATTTCTCCACTTGTGAAGGTCACAGGTTGCTAAAATTAGTGGCATTTTTTATTGCCAAGGGTCCCAATAAACGTATTATTAATCATGATAGCTGTTACCTTTTTGTCTTCTTGAATTTCAAAATGGTCGCCAATTCAAAATATGTTTGCCGTAATTATTTTAGAATGTGTCTCCATTTGTATTATATGAAGACAGCATATAACAACCTGCCACTTTTTGCTGTAAAAGGTTGTGTGGTATCAATAAGTTTATGGGGACCTTTCTAGGTGGACAACCCTGACATATGCTACTGAAAAAATATGGCGGCCTTTTTTCAAAATGGCCGCCATTCAAAACTATTTTTGACCATATCTCAGTCCACATTGTACATAGAGTTGTGGTTTTGGTGGCTATACCCATGGTTTGGGGGTTAACAAATCCACTGAAAGAATCAGTTAATATGTAGAATCGCTGTATCTACGACTAATCCAAAATGGCCGCCAAAATGGTGCCAAAATTGAGAAATATTTATTTTTGCATCTATTCATGATGCAAACAAACAAACTCAATAGTTCTCATTACATATATCATTGAGCCATCTGGTAATGGAGATTTTGGAACAGCACAAACGTCTGTCAGCATTTTGAGAAGTTCTATCTTTCTATAGAGCTATTGATGCATAATAGTAAGTACACCAAAATATATGCCTTAATGTTTGGTATATGCCAAATATAAATATACAAGTATTACAATTTCTGTACTTATATCCACCATTTTGGAGGCAATATGGCAGTCATATTTGTGACCATTTTGAATTGTTGGTAAAGACAACGACGCGATGTAATATCTGATTACTCCAATGGATTCTTTGACCCCAGAAACCTGCGCATAACCACAAAAATCTCAACTATTTGACATTGTGGGCTGAGATATGGTCAAAAATAGATTTGAATGGGGGGGCGCTTCGAATACAGTGAAGATAATTGAGGACTTGGGAATCCCCTTCGCAGAAGATGGTACTGATCTGTTTACCTTAGACACCATAATGTCATAATGTCAGATGACGTTCTGCATGCTGTACAGACAGTCAAGGAACTTCGTGATACCCAAAACCATGATTTGTACAGGAACGTCTTGCCGACACAACCAAACCCTTCTATGACTCGGGCCCTCAGGTCGGGCAAGTCCATATTACATGAATTATGTTCATATAATTATGATATGGGACACATACAAGCCTGACAACCTCAAATCATTGCAAGGCAATGTCATAGTGATGGCCAAGCACTTCGTGTTCCTGATAACACAAGAATCCCAAGAAACTGGAAAAGTTTCCTTCGTGTGGATTCCATTAAGCATGTTAAGACTTTTCCGGTTTTTCGCTTCTGCTATAGCAACAGTCTTGGTACCAGAAGGTAAATTGCTCCTGATAACCAATGAAGAAGGTGGGTTTTTTTTTCAAACCCACCATCAGAAGTACCTGAACTTCAACAATGCAATCTTGAAGAGGCCGACTACAGGATGATGATGCATGATATGCATGCCCTTCATGGATATACAGATGTCCTTGTATTAGTCATAGCAACAGCAAGGATAAAAGGGTCTGAACAGTGGCGGGCATTCGGACATGGAACCCACTTCAGGTACATATCGCCACACGGTATTGCCAATCAGCCAGGCACATAGTCATGGGACCTTTTATTCATGCATGGTTTTTCTGGATGGGATACCATAACATTGTCTAGCGAGATTGGTAAGAAGACTACCTGAAAAGTATAGAGATCGTTGGCACAACTAAACCAGTCTTCAAACGTATATCTCACGCGCCTATGCTATGGGTGCCCTTCATGGAGACTTCGAGAAGCAATGATACTTGCCTCAGATACAGATGTTCTTGTATTGGCTATAGAAACAGCAATTATTTTACCCGGGTGTGAACTGCAGCTGGTATTTGGACATGGATCCAACTTCAGGTACATATCGGTACACGGTATTGCCGATATGTATGCTCTTCTTCTGGATGTTATACCATGTCATTGTTTAGCGAGATTGGTAAGAAGACTGCCTGGAAAGTATAAAGACCGTTGCCACAACTAAAACCAGTCTTCAAACGCCTATCTCAAGCTCAACAAACAATTACGATATGGATGAGCTAGAGAGGTATGTTGTTCTCTTATATAAGAGAATATCCTCCCTGACGAAGCAAGAAGCTTAATGGAACGTCAGGTTGAGAACATTCCTCCAACTAGGTCTGCACTTGTCCAGCATGTCAAGCGAGCTGTATTCCAGGCTTGTTTCATTTGGGACAACCACTAACGTCCAATCCAGTAATTCCCTTTCCTTCAAACCGCGGCTGGGTAAAAGAAGACAACACTACACAATGGGCTTCTGTTTGGACAACACTTCCAGAAGCATCCAAAGCATGCAGTGAACTTGTCGAATGTGACTGCACGAGGAACTATCATGGAAGATGTGATAAATACTATAATGCAAATCTGACATTTTCTGCGCTGGTCAGTGTGAACAATAATGACGGTATAACTCTAATATCCAATACCAGCTAATTCCAACCGTCTTATAACAGAAAACTTTAGTATGAAGGTTGTTATGAACAATGGAAATGTATACAATTATTATTCAATCATTTCAACATATATTCAATGTACAGATCTTGATAATATATACTACCAAAAACACATACCAACCTAGTTTGGAAAGGCAGCCAATTTAAAATTCAAGATCACTGAAATAGCTCTAGTATTTAGTAGTGGTATTTAGTACCCTTGATAGGACTACCAACGGTTACCAAGCACCATTTTACTTGTGATGCTCACAGATAACAAAGGATACTATTGTATTCAAATGGCGGCCATTTTGAAATCAGATATGTCTGAAAACAAATTATGAGGTAGCATTTCTCATGATTATAATAATATAATTATATAATTTATATGGGACCATTGGCATTACAAATATATAACAACCAATCTTAGCATCATGTGATCTTCACAGGCCAAGATATTCAACATACTTTGTTGAAATGGCGGCCATTTTGAAATCCAAGCTGGTCCCTTAAGGTAACAGTTTTCATATTTAAAAATACTTTTAATGGGACCCTTGGCATTACAAATATAGGTATAACCACCAATTGTAGCATCATCTGACCTTCACAGGCTGAGATATCGAATATTCTGTATATTTCATGGGCGGCCATTTTGAAATCCAAGATGGCGGCCAAACGGATACTCGTATCATTTGTATCCGTAGATTTTTAAAATCAGCATACTTCAGAACCCCTGAGTACCAATTTCTATGATTTCTGCCAGAAGTGAACATCTATTTCACATATCCGCCTCACTAAAGTGTTATTTTTCAATAATACAGGGTGTCCCCAAAAAAAGAGGCCCCTCATTGCGCCCTCTTTTTCTCCTACTTTTGAAAAGTTGATCAAATATATTTCGGTATGTAAAAAAACCTTGAGTCGTTAGCTTTAATAAACCAAAACAATAATATCAATCGGCTCACAACTTTTGAAGATATGCTCTTTTAAAGAAATGTACCCGTTTTTCACTCTGTCCACGCAGAAGGTTTCGCTACTTCAAAGATTGAAAATGAGTACACATACCATGCATGAATATCAAACATTCCTCAATGATAACTTTATAAAATAACTTTATTTATGGAATGGGCTTTACTGGTGGGTTTATAGGCAATGGATTTTGTTAATAGTGTCATTAATTTGTGGGTAAAATGGATGCCGAATGGGACTTCTTTTGCTTTACTTGCAATTACTTATTTTTTGGTTATTTATGCCTTTTTGTTTTATTATGTTTCTTACTTTCTTACTTTGTTGTTTCTTGCTTTTTTTTTATTTACAACATAAGTAATTTCTCTTTTTAGGATAAAAGGTAGCCCTAAAAGGCTGTTTGGTTTGTCTTTAGTTCTTCTGAAGTGAGTTTACTGTGCTGCTCTGATCTGCCCTCTACCTGGTTGCCTCCTTGGCGAATACAGGTTTCAGCCCTGGTCCTCATTGCATCAATTGCGTTGCGTACCATCCTTGTGCGCCGGATACTTGCAAATGCATTCAGTAATACGTTTGCGAATATCTTGGATTTTGCCACAAAGGAAAAAAATCAAGTGGTGTGAGGTCTGGTGATCGTACAGGCCACTCCACAGCATGAGCCATCCCAACCACTTTGTTTGCTATCCGTGGACAGAGTGAAAAACGGGTACATTTATTCCAAAGGGCATATCTTCAAAAGTTGTGAGCCGATTGAAATAATTGTTTTGGTTTATTAAAGCTAACGATTAAAGGTTTCTTTACATACCAATATATATTTTATCAACTTTTCAGAAATAGGAGAAACAGAGGGCGTAATGAGGGGCCTCTTTTTTTTGTGGACACCCTGTATATTGATTCAGATAATGAAAGTCGATTTTTTTTGGCTGCTTCGACCAACAATACCTCGTATACCCTTAATGTGTATGTGTAATGTGTATACCCACTCGTATACTATTATACCAGTTCGTTTTTAACTGTGGACCGTACAAAAACACTTGTTAGGGGGGCCTGATGCAAAATGGGGCCCTGAAAAATTTTTGAATAATTTTCATGTCAAAAAGTGGGGCCCTGAAATTTTTGAGGTCTGTAAAGAGAGGGGGGGCGAACAATTTTCGCGATGAAATTTTTTTTGCATCAGCCCCCCTAACAAGTGTTTTTGTACGGTCCCCTATATCTTTGACTCTTTGAAACAAAGGCAAATAATAACTTAACTATAACTAGTGTGATGAATATTTATTTTAATAAACATCTAAATCACAATTTTACGTTCAAAATATATCCTGCAAGCAGATACTCGTACCATTGTATATACTTTAGGTTTATTCAAATAGTTCAGATAACAAAACAGTAGTGTCTGTAAATAATTATTTAATCCGAATTGCTTTTTATCATTTACTCAAAACAAAATCATATCAGTCATTTATCTCACTCATAAACGTCATAGAACCATTGTTGTATTTTGTTAATAAGATATACACGCCATATTCGCTGCCATTGGATCATTGCGTCATGAATAATTGTACCGTTTATGAATACTTTTTCCAACGGTGATAGACAGAACCAATTCGATGAACCAGATTTAGCTTATACACGATAATCTAACACTATTGTACAACAACAAGAACAAAAAAAAAATCGGAATAAATTGCGCCTTGGCGTAAATTATTCTGTTAAGCAATTTTCGAAACGTGATTAACAGGGCCAATTCTGACCCGATATTGTTTTCCAGCCTTATCATGCTTACTGCTGATTTCAGAATTAAATTACCTTATAAATTTAAATTTGACTTACAAAAGATTTGAGCCGGGCCAGCTCTAAAAGGGCGAAATGGTGTATCTTATATTTACCTCACAGCTTTGTCAACCTTTGTCATGAGCCTCACATAGTACAAGGATGTAACTTGTAACGTAACATAAGGTTTTCTCTTGCCAAAGTATAGGCCTATGCCATACAGTTAACCAACCCATGTAGTCAAATACAAATGTTAACCTTAAGGTTAAACAAAGTGTTGAAGGGCTTTACCTCCAGAAAAAATATATTATTACCTTATACGTAAGAAAATATGTCTACTTATCATGTGAAATATAAAAATCCGGAAAAAAATGTGTGAAAATGTGTTTTTAGCCTATTTTTTAGCTCTTGTCAAGCACTATTATTCGATTTGTTTACAAGCGCCAAGCAACTGTCGTCTAGGAGAGTGATTGACATCTTTATTATTAGAGAAGAATGGAATCTGTATAGTTCATGAATATTCATGTAGTATTTATACAACCTGTATCCCAGCCATTTTGCTTAGCTATCATAATCGTTCATATACGACGCCCATATGATCCATGGTGTTAAACTGATATTCAGCAACTTTATATCTCTCGATCTTTGCGATCCGAAATATTGAATTTCAACTTTAGGCACATCTCTAGCAAGATAATTAAATACCTGTCACAAATAGAGGTCTTGAAATGTTACTTGCAACGTTAAAAATGTGAATAGAGGACAAATCGGGTTCAAACATGCTTCAAAAATATGGTAATCGCGTAAGGTAATTGTCAACGCCTACTACCAGAATAGCCGGAAGAGGGCAGACTTCATAAGGGAGTGTTCATAATATATTTTAGTGGGGACAAAAGAATTTAGAACTTATTTCGGGAAATTTCCTGGGTTTTTGGTTTTGTTTTTTTATTTTATCTTCCTGTTCGGGTGTTTCGGTTGGCACATTTTCGGGTCATTTTCATGCACTTCACAGGAGTTTTTTCGTGGCTTCTCTGTTGCTGTCGTGTGTCTTTTTCCCCACGTACAGGGTATAAATAATAAATGAATAATAATATATAAAAAAAAGAATCTGGAACTTCAACGTCAAAAAAAAAACAAAAACAAGACAAACTGTACCCTGCTAAAAATATCAACCCCTATCCTCTCTGAGAATAAAATAATAAGACTCCAACCTCACCTGCAAAAAATATTTTTCGGGGATAATTTGGGATAAGTTCGGGCCTATTTTATTGCGACAATTTTCAAAATCTATAAGGTGAAATACGGTGTCGTGATGTGCGGCAGATTTGGGGTGCATTTTCAGCCATTTAGTTTAGACTCTGTTGTATTTTTAGCCATGATTTTATTGACCCTCGGTGTCTTGAAAATTAGGTTTAAGAAGGGTATTTTTCAATGATTTTCTCGAAAAAGTAAACATTTGCGAAAACTTTCAGTCCAAAAGTTGATACAATTTTGGGTCTGTTTTATTCAAATTTGGTTTAAAATCGTACCGTAGTTTTTCGGAGTCACAGCCTCACATCCTTACCCAAACCAACTTGAGAAGGTTCCCCCGGCGTGTGTGCAAATTTGCAATTTATAGGCCTACACTCATCATTTAAGCCTAAAATCAAAGTGTTAATACCATTAACACTACCATGGCCCGTTTTGTCGTGATGACTGGCTTCCAAAATGTAGGCCTATTTTAAATTATAAATCTGGTCCCGCTAGAGGTGTGTTTTTACCCGCGGAGGTCTCTCCCTCGGGTTCGTGGATGTGCCACAGTTTTGGGGTAGGCCTACCTTTTCAACGACTATGATGGGTGGGTTTACAGCGAAGACCAACTTTTGGGCGCATTTTGGCAAAAGTGCCCAATAAAAAAGCGTCAAATTAGGCCAAATGTGGGTGACTTTGATCCCCGCGGTACAAATGTTTTGAAGAGACCCGCCCGAGGTGTTTTTATTAAAAAATGGTCGGGCCTGCTAAAAAACCTCCCGGAATCAAGCATGGGTCCCTTGACCTACCTTGACCTATGCCGTTCACTCCAACTGGGGGTTGAGTGGTGGCATCCGCATCACAATGTCCCGCCAAACTGTTCTGTCATCTGCTGTACGGCTGGCATTTACTATGGAGTTTAGGTTGGTTCTTTTGCAGTCAGCTAGCAGGCAGTCTCTCCACCTCTTTGGTGGTCTTCCTCTAGGTCTGACTCCCTGGATGTGACATTCAAAGGCCATCTTTGGAAGGCGTGAGGGAGGCATTCTCTGGACGTGGCCAAAATAATGCAGTCTCTTCCGGGTTATTCTGTCCAAGATGGAAAATTCAACACCCAGGGTTTTGCGGATGATGGTGTTTCGGATCCTGTCTCTCCGTGTTACTCCCATTATCTTCCTAAGGCACATCATCTCGAAAGTGAGCAGTCGATTCTCATCCTCTCTTTTCAATGTCCAGGTTTCTGCTCCGTATAGCAATATTGACAAAACAAGGACCTTGTAAAGCTCAATCTTGGTGTTGGTTTGGATGTCCTTAGCACTCCAGATACTCTGTAGTCTCTGCACAGCTCCTAGGGCTTTGCCTATTCGAAGTTTAATATCTTCTGAGCAGGATCCTTTTGGGTGATCTTTCCTCCCAGGTATGTGAACTCCTCTACCTGCAGAAGCTGGGTATTGTCAATTGTGATGTTCAGATGGGTGTCTTCTTTGCATATGGCCTGGACTTCTGTTTTAGCGATATTTATTTTGAGTCCAAAAGCTGAGCTGCTTTGATGAATGAGGCTAACCAGTGTCTGGAGGTCTTCTTCACTGTTAGCAATTAGTGCAATGTCGTCTGCAAATCGTAAGTTGTTCACCACTTGTCCTTGGATGTTTACTCCTATGTTGGTATCGTGCAGGGCATACAACATAGTCATCTCCAGTAGGATGTTAAAAAGTTGAGGTGAGATTACACATCCTTGGCGAACTCCAACCAGGGTTGTAAACCAGTCTGTTAGTTCCCCATTTACTCTGACAGTACTTGCAGATTTATTGTAGAGAGCTTTCAGGAGACAGGTGATTTTGTTTGGGAAACCAAAGAAGCCAAGTGCCTTCCAAAGTCCTTCCTGCCACACTGAGTCAAAGGCTTTTTCAAAGTCGATGTAGCAACAGAAAAGGGCCTTCCTCATTTCAAGATGCTTCTCAACTATTTGCCTGAGGGTGAAGAGTTGGTCTATGGTTGAACGTCCTGGTCTAAATCCTGCTTGGGACTCTGATAGAATTTCTTCAGTTCTTTTCATGATTCGGCGTTGTAGAATAAGTGTAATTACTTTACATGCATGGCTAAGCAAGCTGATCCCTCGGTAGTTGCCGCAATCAAGCTTGTCTTTCTTCTTGTAAATTGGTGTGATGATAGCCCTCCCCCAGTCATCTGGGAAGATTTCGCTGTCCCATATTTTGGTGCAGAGCATATGTAGGATTTCGATCCCTGCGCTCCCAGCTGCTTTGAGTTCTTCAGCTGTGATATTGTCATATCCCGGGGCTTTGCCATCTGACATCTTTTTAACAGCACTTTCAATTTCCTCTCGTAGGATGGCTGGTTCTATCTTGCAGCTGGGCATCTGGGGAACACTTTGCATTAGCTCCTCATCTGTTGGGTTCTTTTTATTGTATAGTTCTTGAAAGCTTTCTTTCCACCTATCCTTTACTTCCTCTGATTCAGTAAGAATCTGTCCATCTTTACTTTTGACTGTTTGCATTCTGATAGAGGCTTTTCTTGTAATATTCTTGATGGTTGAGTACACTTCTTTTGACTTTGCTGCCTGATGTGCATTGTCAACTTTTTTGCAAAGGTCTTTGAGCCACTGATCTCGGCATCCCTTGACTTTTCTTTTCTTTTTTATTTCACGACTTAAGAAGTTGTATCTACTTCTCTTGGTTGGGTCCTTTATTTTTTCTTTTTTGCTCTACTTCGTTCGTTTGCCAGTTGGATGACTTCCTCGCTAATCCATGGCTTTTCTTTGTGTCCTTTTTTGTAGCCAAGGACTTTCTTGGATGTTTCATTGAATGCTGTCTTGATTCCTTCCCACATAGTTTCAGTATCTGTGTCTGGTTGCTCCAGCAGTGGGGCAAATCTACCCCCTATTTCCACCTCATAGTTTTTCCTGTGTTCTGGGCTTTTTAGCCTGAAGATATCATATTGTTTTGGGTAATTTGGTTTCTTTTTGGCATGGAATTTCAAGCGTAGATTTGTTATCACGAGTTGATGATCTGATCCTACATCTGCGCTAGGGAAGCTCCTCGCATTGGTTACAGAGGTCTTCCACCGGTTGCTGATAATAATGTAGTCTATTTTGTTGTGGGTCTTTTGGTCTGGGGACTCCCATGTCCACTGTCGGCTGTCCTTCTTCTGCTTGAACATTGTGTTGGTTATAAAAAGGTTGTTTACTGCACAGAAGTTGAGCAGCTTTTCTCCTCTGTCGTTCCTTTGCCCATAACCATGGTTTCCTATAATGTTCTCCCATTGTGTGCAATCACATCCAACTTTTGCGTTTAGGTCTCCCATAACAAGTAGGATGTCATTTTTTGGAGTCTTATTGATAGTAGTTTGTAGTAGGTCGTAGAATTCTTCTACCATCTCTTCTGAGTCGGCTGTATTGGGTGCATAAACCTGTAATACAGTCATGGCGCCATTTTGGGTCTGGAATCTAGCTGATAAGAGTCTTGCAGAAATTGGGTTGTACCCTAAGAGGGCATTTTGTGCCTTCTTGTTAAGTAGAATTGCAACTCCGGCACGATGTATGGAGTCGTTTCCGGAGCACAGAATTTTATATCCTTTTGAAATGAATTCTCCAGAATCAATCCAATGAGTTTCGGCGATTCCCAGTATTTCCCATTTGTACTTCTCTATCTGGTTCAATAGAATTTCAAAGTTGCCAGTCTGGTACAAAGTTCGAACATTCCATGTTCCAATACCTATAGTTTCTTTGGCAGATAGTAGTGCCGCCGTTCCCAATGGTTTATCAACACCAGCCCGGCTAATCGGGGGTCGACTTGGTGCTAGTCCCGCTTTGGTCTTAACTTTGGGAAGACCATCAAATCTTCCAATTGGATTTAGGGTTGCTGCGTCATTCTGTTCTACATGTTGTAGATCCATTGGTAGAAGTGGCTAGGCATACCAAAATGCCTTGAGACCCCCCCCCCCCAACCCAGCGCCGGGACCTCCATGACATGATATTCTCCGCGAGTCCACCAGAAAATATAAAAATATAACATTTTGATAGGCCTACTAGACCTATATATTTGTCTGTAAACCTTTCTTGTAGTTGTAGGCTACGTATGTCTACCGTGATGACAGTAGCGTAGCTGCCGGGGGGCAATTGCAAAATTGCCTATTTGGGCCCCCGCCCCCTAGTGAAAAAAAAGAAAGAGGGAAAGAGGAGGGGAAGAGGAAAAAAAGAGGGGTGAGAGGAGGGGCAGAGAGATGGGGAATCCAAACGATATGCAATACAGCTCAATAGGCCTACCATATACGATTATTATCAATAAGCCTGGCAAAATTGTCTATTTGGGCCCCTGCCCCCAGTGGGAAATTTGGTGGATTTGGGCCCCGCCCCATAGGGCCTACAGTCTTGCCCCTCCTGGAAAAAATCCCAGCTACGCCGCTGCGTGATGATGTTGCAAAGTTGCGGAAGTTCATTCATAAATTTTCCATTTCCACTCGACAACAACCCGGGACAACAACAGGCCAGCACGCAGCGCGCAGTAGCTGAATCCCCGAGCTAATCAGAGACATGTGCGTTTCTCTTTCAACAGAAAATATGTGACCATGTGACTGACACGATGTACGCTTCAAATAATTATGCTCTCGGCGTCGAAAGTATGATAATGGCAAATATTTATAATGAACACTCCCTTATTTAGCCACACCTCAGTTCCTTTCTTGGGTTGCCTGGTATATCAGCAAAATCCTACACCTATCGCCTTCCCTTGGTAAAATCCCTGATAAAAACTCGTGATATTGAAATTGAATTTCAGCGCCAGAACTTCCGTCATTCTAGCATCATGGATGGATATGCAGTGGCGCCGCTAGGGGGGGGGGGGGGGGTATTTCCCCCAATATTTTTTTCTTTCCCACCCAGTTTTTAGGCAAAATCCCCACAATTATGTAATTTTCCACTTTTTGCGGCAATTTAGTGCAATGATTTCCAAGTGCCCCTGTCTCAAATTCACTCCCCCCCCCCCCATGCCCCGCGAAAAAAAATTCTGGTTCCGCCACTACGGGTATGGCCATAGCTAGGGGGCTTTCCCACCCACCCCCAGTTGCCCTTGGTTATGCTGGACGTATGAGAAATTTAGAGCTTGTTCAATTCCACCAATTTTAGAAATGTTAAAGGTATATACAGTGTATATAGCCTATTAAAACGGATCACAGTCAAATAAAATATCGTAGGCCTAATAATTTTACCAATGGCATTTATTGAGCTGCTCCTATGGTTTAATATTGATATTATGTAATTGAGCTCCTTGTCAAGCTCCTGAGTACAGGGACTAACTGAGCTCCTGCTATTTTCAGAAATGAAGGCCTGGCCTTAAATGAATAATTAAGATTGAGGCAGCCTTTTGTTTCATTTTACAGAACTTTTTTTTAATCCCCCCAAAATTAGTGTGTTTTTTTAATGGGGAGTAGGCTTTTAAAACGAAATTCAAATTTGGCAATATTTTCCATTGCTTAACGAATTGATCTGCGTGAAAATTCCTAAACATGTGGCCAGAGCAGGGATGAGTGGTATAAAAATCTTAACTTGTGAGAAAGGACGTAGGCCTATGGGGTTGTATGAGGTTGTGGATCACGAAATGCCCCTTTAATGTGTGCTAGGTAAAGTCATTCTTCCTCCCTTTCGACATGCCAAAATTTATTCCCTCCCCCGGCCCCGGCTTGCCAAAAAATTGCGTTCTCGAAATCAAAAGGCTGTGCAATCAGTACCGGTATTAGCCTACTAATTATAAGCCAAAATTTCCAAGCGACTCGCTAAAATCGCTTGCCTCCTGTCTCGGCCAGCCAAAAATCACTTGTCCGCACCCCCTGGACTGCCAAATTTTTGTGGCCCCTCCCCTTGGCCTGCCGAAAATGCCCCACCCCTTTGCATAGGCCTAGGCCTATATATGCCAATTTTTGGGATCCCCAATTTTCATACCCATACCTTAAATGGATTTCTAAATATCTACCTGTTGCAAGCGCAGCAAGCATGAAAATGTGCACATTTTTTTTCGCGCCCTAACTACCCCCCCCAACATTTTCCCTCCCATGCACCAGGTTCATTGGCGCTAGATTTTAAGCTAGAAAATACCTAAATATCTTAAAATCCAAACTCGGCAACACCACTTTATCGGGCAAATAGAGCCCGTCGAATACGTAAACAGCGTGTTTAAAAAAAATGAGAGTGTCACTTTTGTACAAAAAATTTCGAATTTTGGCCTTGAGCAGCGACAATCAGAGGTAAGAAAAACACAGTATGACGCAGCTTGAAATATAGAATCACTATATCAATTTTGAAGTTTGTACTTCAAAGCACAAGCCGAAACGAGGTGAAATGGTTCTAAAAAAAAATTGATTTCGCTGTATCTTTTTATCGCGAAACTAGACAATTTGACAGCAGCGAGTCGGAAAAATAGCAAATATCTCAATTTTCTGCTATCGAAATAAAAATTTAAATAGCACCTGCATATAGAAGAGGGTTTATAGAAATAATGTAGGTCAGAATTTTGTCTATGAAATCGTGCACGGAATTGTTATTACTGGTTACAAAACAACATACAAGTGGAGGCCATTTTACTTCAAATTCGGCAAACATGTAAGCTTACTAAAATAAATCGAGACAAGCAATATCAAGAATGAATATGCACATTCTTTTTATTGACTTGTTTGTAATGTGTGTCGTAGTTCCCAACAAAATCGCCACTTCCACTGAGAAATAATGGCAGTGTTCCTAAAAATCTTGATGCTCCAAAAAAAAAAAAAAAATTGAAATGTTTGAAAAGTACATTTCTTTTTGAGCCAAGTGGAAAATTCAAGCATAATAATAACCCTTACACTTTCAGCTTTTAGACGTAGTTTGCGTTTTCTCTCTACGATATTTATTTCCAGAAATAGATAATTTTAAAGGGGCTACATGCAGTCTCATTCTGGATCGATCATTGCAAAGTTTAGTATAACCTTAACAATAGAGGTTATCCACGTTATTCATGTGTGACTTCTAACAAAAGGCGCTGGTTCCCGTAGTATTCGCTGTCGTAGTGCACGTTAGTAACCATGGTTACTGCTCCAAGCCTGGGCTCATACACCTGTTCCGAATGTTGATGTGCCATAGGCTTTGTGTTGTGATCATTTCGATCAGTGGTTCGTATAAACAAAGAAAGCGTGATCCAGTTGACCTAGCAATGGTCATATTGTAACGTGCACTACTACAGCGAATTCCTCATTCAAACCAATTCAATGCACGACCTCGGAGTTATCTGCATGACTTTGGCGGGCTATTTTGAAACAGTGATGGTTGCACATTCAGGTACTTCTTTTGAAAATCCTAAACAAGGTAAAGCAGTCGCTGATATGATATGCAGCTTATACAGCCTGTCTCAAAAAAAATTGTGCAAGTGAAAAGCGCCCTCTATGGCAATTAGAAAATACCGTTGTGATATGATACTTCCATCAACGTCAAGGGCATAGTCTTAGCTCTCAAATGCCGTTTGTTCAGTTCAATTTGCTTGTTTCAATCTTGAGGTATGTTTAGTTAACAACGAAAGGGTAAAATCACAATTGTGCCACTTTTACTAGGGAAGAGGGCTGTAAATAAATGATAGCTGAATGCTGTTGATGCGTCTAAGGGGCTGTGCAATAATTATGAGCCCTGGGAGGAGGGTAAAATGGGGGGGGCAAGCAAGCGAGCCGAAAGGGGGGGGGGCAAGCAATTTTTGGCAAGCCGAGAGGGGGGCAAGCGATTTTTGGCATGCATTCATGGGGCGCCTTTTTAATAAAACGCTCTAAAAAGGCTTAGGAAAACAGTACGGAAACGCTTTTAAATATGCAAATTGTCCTGCTCGCTACGCTCGCAATATACATCTAGACCATTTAAGGTTTGCAACTTGGGATCCCAAAAATTTGGCATGTTCAAAGGGGGGGGGGGCAAAGAATTTTTGGCGGCCCGAGAGGGGGGGGCAAGCGATTTTTGGCGAGCCGTTTGGAAATTTTACCCCCGGGGAGCTCATAATTATTGCACAGCCCCTAATGCACTCCCCCTTCGGGGCTCGTGCATAAGACGCACCAACATCAGCGCGCATGCATTATTTTGTCTAATTTCTCTCCCAACAATGTTTGTCTTTTAACATGTCTTGAGTGCAAAGAAAACAGTATTTACCATGATAAAATCATTGACATGCACATGTGTTTAATTTTACTGCAGAATGTGAAATATCTATTTCTCTTTAAATCTGTTTTAAGTGGGAAAAGAGAATCATATACGGTAATACCTGTATGTAAAAACTAGTTTTACTGTTATATATTTGATGCGTTATTTTGATTTAACGAAGGAACTCTTGATAAACTTGATGCTATCATTGATTTACATGCACAGTCCTCTTGATCTTCCCTAGTAAAACTCGCACAATTGTGATTTTACCCTTTCGTTGTTAACTAAACACATCTCAAGATTAAAACAAGCAAATTGAACAGAACAAGCGGCATTTGAGAGCTAAGACTACGACCCTGACGTTAATGTATAAGCATCATGTCACAACGGTATATTTTAATTGCCATAGAGGGCACTTTTTACTTGCACAATTTTTTTTTGAGACAGGCTGTAGAACACGGATAACCTCTATAGCAAGGGGGAAGCAAATTGCTAGTGATAAAAAATAGAAGATACCCCTACGACGGAATGCCGTAGAACTGATTAGCCCTATATGTCATTAAATTCTTTTAACTTCCCAGCAAACACACAACGTTTTATGAGGTTTTAATGTCAGGTTATATAAAGAGTATATAAAAACGTTTTGATAACATTCATAAAACATGAAACGTGAGGTAAAACATTTTAACAGAATGTTACTTTAATGTTGACAAAATATTTATCAATAATTGCCCTAAATAATAACGTTCATAAACGTATTTATGATCTTTATATCATGATATAACTCGACATTTGAATGTTTTAAAACGTTTTGAATAAACGTTTTAAGAACATTTTTGTGTTTGTGGGGTTGGCACATGCCTGTGTTACCTACAAAATCCTTAAAACTGGTTTCACTGTTAATAGTCATATTGAAGAAGTTACTTCTAACGATTTGATTTCATTATAACATCTAACATCTAGACAACACTGAGTTATAGAATAAAAGCGCAAAAATAATAACATAATTATTATTATATACGTTGTGCCATTATAAGATATATTTATTTAGAGAATAAACGATAGGAATTTTTATTTTGACTATCCTCTACCGTGTGATAGACGACAGGCAGGTCCAATATTTTGAGTAGTGTATGCCGGCGCAGCCGGTATCCACTACGATAAAAAATATAACTAATATAGCTTAAAAGATATATTTGTTATTAAATACGTTGTACTATTATAAGATATATTTATTATTATATATGCCATTATCTGATTGCCTGATTGCTTCTGACTTCGAATGACCCCATTTTTTATTCAACTGGTATGAAGCTTCTGTCCATTAGTTTTTTAAAGTTTTTCAAATTAGATTCAAGCTTAATATCTTATCCTTCTAACAGTACCAATCATATCTGATATAGGTCGATTGTTCCCTCAAATCATCGACTTTCTTGTTTAAATGGTGCATGTAGAAAAATTAAAAATATCACATGAGACCATTAGTCCAGTCAATCTAAACAAATTAGTGGTGTCACTCACCACTAATTGCAACAGAATTTTTTTCACTTTTATGCATTTTAGAGATGTCCCCTGAACATCATACCAAAAATATACTTGGTGGAAAAGTAGTTTTTGGCGGGAAAAGGTCATACAGGGGTCAAATTTCAAAATATACCAAAGCATTCCTCTAGTCTTAAGGATTCAGAAAAAGTATAGTTTGTCATATCTGTGATGTACCATTCTCAAGTTATAAGCAAAAAGGTCAAAGGTCAAATTTTGGGCTCCACGTGGGTCAACTTCGAAAACATGCTCCGATCTCCTTAAAAATGGTCTCAATGTGTTCGTCCTTTAAAAACACTCCAAAATAAGAATAGTTTGCCATATCTTGGATGCTTCGTTACCTAGGTAGCAGGGTAAAGGAGGTCATTGACCATTGAACTCTATTGACCCCGACCTAGTTTTCGATGCTACGCATGTAATTAAACAACCTAAACAGTGCAAATATTCTTTAAATGAATTATGTTTGCAAGCCGAACAATTTGACACCATTTTGGTTTAAATCAGACAATTTTTAGTTTTTTTCTCTGTTGAACCCAACATTTGACCTTTGACCTTTTCGGCTATAACTCAAGAACCGTACATCACAAGTATGACAAACTATATTTTTTCTGAATCCTTATGACTAGAGGAATAATTCGGTATAGTTTTTTAAATGATTGGAGCAATTATGAAATTTGACCCCTGTATGACCTTTTCCAGCCAAAAACTACCTTTCCACCAAGTATATTTTAGTATACTTTTTGTATGCTGTTCAGAGGACATCTCTGACATTCATAGGAGTGAAAAAAAATCTGTTGCAATTAGTGGTGAGTCAAAACTCACTTTGACTGGACTACATCAACTGCATCTCTGACAGTATTGATTTATTCAAATTCTTATTCACAACAATATAAGTTTTATTGACTAAGAGGATTAAGCCATGGTCATAAACGTGTAGAGCTATTGATTTGATCAACCGCTGCAAGGTCGTGACCTACTGTTCACTATATTTATATTTTAACATTAATAATACTGCCATAAATATTTATTTAGTTCTGTGTAAGTGCTTTAACAGTATATCAAAAGTTTATATAAATATTATTTAAAAACTCTTGCAAAATTGAGAATTGTTTTGTAAAAATTATTATAAATACAAGTGTACGAGCCTCATGAATTAATCAGTGTAGGGACTAGTTACAGTGTGATAGATATATTTGTTATACATAGTGCTATTATTATATACATTGTGCAATTAAGATAATATTTGTTATTACATACATTGTGCCATTATACGATAATATTTGTTATTACATACATGTCCCATTGTAAGATATATTTGTTATACATAGTATAACATATATATGCTAGTATAAGATATATTTATTATTATATAAAGTGTGCCATTATAAGATATATTTATTATTATATACATTGTGCAATTATAAAATATATATGTTATTATATACATTGTGCCATTATAAGATATATTGTTTTTACATACATTGTCCCATTATAAGATATATTTGTTATACATAGTGCCATTATAAGATGCATTTATTTTGATATTCATTGTGACATTATAAGATATATTTATTGTTATATACCTTGTGCCATTATAAGATATATTTATTATTATATACATTGTACCATTATAAGATATATTTGTTATTATATATATTGTGCCATTATAAGATATATTTATTATTATATACATTGTACCATTATAAGATATATTTGTTATTATATATATTGTGCCATTATAAGATATATTTATTATTATATACATTGTACCATTATAAGATATATTTGTTATTATATATATTGTGCCATTATAAGATATATTTATTATTACATACATTGTACCATTATAAGATATATTTGTTATTATATATATTGTGCCATTATAAGATATATTTATTATTACATACATTATGCCATTATAAGATATATTTGTTATTATATACATTGTACCATTATAAGATATATTTGTTATTATATATATTGTGCCATTATAAGATATATTTATTATTACATACATTATGCCATTATAAGCTATATTTGTTATTATATATATTGTGCCATTATAAGATATATTTATTATTACATACATTATGCCATTATAAGCTATATTTGTTATTATATACATTGTGCCATTATAAGATATATTTATTATTATATACATTGTGCCATTATGAGATTAATTTATTATTATATACATTGTGTCATTATAAGATATATTTGTTATTATATACATTGTGCCATTATAAGATATATTTGTTATTATATACGTTGTGCCATTATAAGCTATATTTGTTATTATATACATTGTTATATTTGTTATTATATACATTGTGCCATTATAAGATATTTTTATTATTACATACATTGTGCCATTATAAGCTATATTTGTTATTATATACATAGTTCCATTATAAGATACATTTATTATTATATACGTTGTGCCATTATGAGATTAATTTATTATTATATACATTGTGCCATTATAAGATATATTTATTATTATATACATTGTGTCATTATAAGATATATTTATTATTATATACATTGTGCCATTATAAGATGTATTTATTATCATAAACATTGTGCCATTATAAGATATATTTGTTATTATATACATTGTGCCATTATAAGATGTATTTATTATCATAAACATTGTGCCATTATAAGATATATTTATTATTATATACGTTGTGCCATTGTAAGATGTATTTATTATTATATACATTGTGCCATTATAAGATGTATTTATTATCATAAACATTGTGCCATTATAAGATATATTTGTTATTATATACATTGTGCATTAGAAGATATATTTGTTATACATTGTGCCATTATTAGATATATTTATTATTATTTATATTGTACCATTATAAGATATATTTATATATATACATTGTGCCATTATAAGATATATTTATTATTATATACATTGTGTCATTATAAGATATATTTATTATTATATACATTGTGCCATTATAAGATGTATTTATTATCATAAACATTGTGCCATTATAAGATATATTTGTTATTATATACATTGTGCCATTATAAGATATATTTATTAGTATATACGTTGTGCCATTGTAAGATGTATTTATTATTATATACATTGTGCCATTATAAGATGTATTTATTATCATAAACATTGTGCCATTATAAGATATATTTGTTATTATATACATTGTGCATTAGAAGATATATTTGTTATACATTGTGCCATTATTAGATATATTTATTATTATATACATTGTGCCATTATAAGATATATTTATTATTACATACATTGTGCCATTATAGGATATATTTATTAGTATATACATTGTGCCATTATAAGATATATTTATTATTATATACATTGTGTCATTATAAGATATATTTATTATTATATACATTGTGCCATTATAAGATGTATTTATTATCATAAACATTGTGCCATTATAAGATATATTTGTTATTATATACATTGTGTCATTATAAGATATATTTATTATTATATACGTTGTGCCATTGTAAGATGTATTTATTATTATATACATTGTGCCATTATAAGATGTATTTATTATCATAAACATTGTGCCATTATAAGATATATTTGTTATTATATACATTGTGCATTAGAAGATATATTTGTTATACATTGTGCCATTATTAGATATATTTATTATTATATACATTGTGCCATTATAAGATATATTTATTATTACATACATTGTGCCATTATAAGATATATTTATTAGTATATACATTGTGCCATTATAAGATATATTTATTATTATATACATTGTGTCATTATAAGATATATTTATTATTAAATACATTGTTTGTTTGTTTGGGCATGTTTGTACTTATTGTGGTATCACTGGATAGCGGAGACCCATAGCTGTATATTGATATCAAATATGACGTTTATGATTGAAAATTAGGAGGTTGCGCCCCTTCTTCCTCCTTCGTAGTCCATGTGATAAAATATAGCTCAGTATAGTAGTTCTAGAATTAATTAAAGACTTATTCGATTACAATTAAAAGGTTAAATGCGGCGGGCAGTTTAACTACTTTAGCTGTTATTCCAATCAATAATTACCTGCACCCCCTATTAAGAAGACATGTCATTTTTTACTTTAAGACGCAGGGATTCCCAGAGCATAATTTCGTTAAAATTAGGTTAAAATGGGGAATTTTCAGTTTCGGGAAAAACATTTCAGGCTTTCCAAGAAAAATAAATACATTTTACAAAGATTTTTTTTTTAATCCCACGTCTTCTTTAGTGAACATGATACATCTTTGTGACTTCCCCCTGCTAAATGAAGATTTTGCTTGGGAATTCATATTGAGAACACGTGCTATAATTGTTGGGAATCCCATATCTTTAGGGGGTGCAATTAATTTCTGGATTAGCCCATAATCTAAATAACTCAATCCCCATGGACCGAAGATACATACGTTGTGATGTCATCAACCTGCACTTTGCACAGAAACACAAGGACCTTGGTGGTGTCTGGTTTTCCAAACGTCGCATCAGAAAGCTTTTCGTAATGCCAAAATATTCCCGAGTTCGATTCCCTGACACTTTCCTACACCACGCTCTTGTACTTGTTTACTTGATGTTGCGAAGTTGAATTGCATTTTGGTCTGGTTTGTTATCGAATTTAAGTCTCCACAGGCGCCTCACTCGACGATTAAGTGTAAAGAAGATGCATATGAAGCACCCTTGAGTAGAACATACCAAAACAAATATCCACCACATGACAGTGATATCGGTAAAAGCAGCGATGAATCCAAGAATCCAAACTAGACCCATAAGCGTAGCAATCTGAAAAGGAACAGCCCAAAGATTGATTATGTTAATTTCTGTACAGGATTCCAAACGGGAAGGTTAGTTTTCACAAATTCCAACCATGGATGCGTGTGCGTGTGTTTGTAATCTACTAATATTTAGGGGATTTAGCGTGTACAAACTAATACGAAAGCTGGAGCCTAATCAACTTTAATCTAAAAGTGGAGTTGCATTTAAATACATTTTACGGTGCTTCTATTACATTATTAGAACTTATTGTAAACAAACTCCACGTGTGGAATGTGTAAAACGCACAACTGTTCGTTCGCTGGAAACAAGCACCAAACATTATACTCAAAGGTGCCAGAAGCATTACGCTTGCGCATATTCAATTTGTATGCAATTTTCAGCTGGTAACTGGTAAATTAATGTTTGAAAGTGTATGTATTTCATGGATGAAATAGTCAGTTATTGCATTTGGTGGAGAAACAGCCACACAATTAATATAAACAAATAAATATACCAACGAACATACAACAGAAAAACAAACATATTTTACTACTGATAAATATTGTTTAATTTAGAGCGGTTCTCAAGCACTGCTTACCTACATGTTATGATCTACAATCCCGGAAAAAATGTGTTCGAACACCCACTGTAATTCCCATGTTCGTCTTAGTATAGTGCGCACGCTATATGAGTCACTGGAAACTAAGAATTATAATAGAGTTATCTCAATGTTCATCTTGAGCATATCCCCTCACCTTTCCCCACCAATCAATGTTGGTAGAAGATATGGTGAAGATGAGCATATTGGGTATGCACGGGGGTAGAAGGGGGACCATTTCTAATAAGGCCTTTAAAGTGTTCGAACAATTTTTTCTAATATTGTAGATCATCCAAAAGCATGGAGAATACAGGCAACTACTGTGTTTGGGAATTTTTGAGTATGCAAAAGCATTTGATAGCTTCGACATTTTAGCTATACTTGCAGCTCTTATAAACCAGCAATGTTTTGAGAGTGGCTTAGTGGGCACGGTGGCTCAGTGGTTACGGCCTTGGACTCATATTCTGAGAGCATGCTCGACGTACGTGGGTTCGAGTCCCCGTCCCACCACCGTGTTGCGCCCTTGGGCAAGGCGCTTTACCTCGCTTGCCTCACCCCACCCAGGTGCAATGGGAAGCTGTTAGCGTTAGTCACAGTCGTTGTACTCATGAACCCTGCGCCAGTTGTAGGCTGCAAACGTGGTTCCGGCATAATCTAATGACGGCGGAATAAATGTAAAGCGCTTTGAGGCTGTTTACGGCATAAAGCGCTATATAAATATCTACATTTATTTTTATTTTTTAATTATAATTACATTAAGATTTCACATAGAAAGCTACAACATTAAAGGATGTCTACAGCAAGATGCCAACCTGTTCGAAGCGCAGGGTATTTGAGGGAATTCTTGCTGTTGTCCAAACTGAGAGGAAACACATTGACACTTGATATCTCTGAACATGTGGTAATAGTAATCAGTGATGTACCACTTTTTGGCTTTTGTATGTAAAGCTATATTGATACCGATGCCACCAATAGAACGAGAAGATTTGCCCCTCAATTTTGCATACCACTTTGCCCAATTTTTTTTCTCATTTCTTCACAAAATGCACACAAAAATGCAGTGGGTGTAGTACCCCCTTAATGGACATACACTCTCAACACATTTTTTATTACTGAAACATAATAAATATTGTACACAATTTGAATATTATTGTTTCCTTTCATACTACCTTTATAAATAGTAGCGTATTTTGTAGACCATCGTTTGCTCGAATTTTAGATTCGTCAGGCACTTCAGAATTTCTTTGTGTCTGCCACAGGACCACTGTAGTCCAGGAGAACAGTATAAAGTTGAGCACCACGGATATAGCTACCGGTATCCCGAAAAAAATCAGATTTGCTTCGGCATTTGATATCCAACAGACGCCTTTTTGTTGGCCATATTGGAAAGAGATTCCTTCCGATTCAGCCAAGTGAAGAATCAGGCATATGGCGACAATTGCGGAAGGTATTCCCCAACCTAAGATATGAAGATATCTAGACAGTATCAGGTTCGGTGCCATAGCTCCTTCGCGTGATTTGAGGGGCTTGTATGCGAATGTGTAGGTCAGATTTGCGGCAATCAAACTCATCCAACTGAACGATGCGAGCCAAGCAAAATGACTCAAAACGGCGCAGGCTATGCACAATAAACCATGGATGCTTATGCTATCTGTTATCAGTGGAAACAACTGTGCTGTGAACAACGAAGCAGTTAAACACATCATATTGATGCCATGAATGTTACGTAGCTCTGGTAGAGCTAAGTGGGTTCCAAATGTCATCGCAAGTCCTGTCAACGATGACGTTGTTCCGACTATGTTTGCAATAGCAAGACCTGCGGAATAAGCAAAGACTTGCGGTGGAGGCTCACATATTAAGATACGACCATCAGGGAGATATACAAACTGATCTTGAAAAAGAACAACGTCGCCATACCAGACTTCCGTATGATTTTGTCTCTGTACCATTACGTACTCGTACTCATAAATCGTCACAAGAGGGCATTGTAAAACTGGCGTTTCATAACCACATACGTGGCACTCCTCGAAACTTGCAAATTTGAGCAGAAATGGAATATATTTAAAATTTATCACACACAGGACAAACTCTGGGATAATATAGACATCATCGTGAATATATACCTCTGCGATACTAGTGATATTGTTAACTCTCTGAAAGTCCATAGCTACTCCATTATACCAATTGCCTGAACATTGGTGGTTGTTCGATTGCTTTTGACACCCATGAATGAATTCCATACTCTCTACCGAGCAGGAGGAAACGAGGCCTTGTACAACTGTGTGATCATGAAGGGCAGCTTGTATTCGATTGAGAACATAACTTGCGCGTCCATTACTAACGTCATGTCCCTCTAAGATGCTGGCACCAGTATAATAAAACGAATACCTGTCTTGTATATTAAGATAAACTTCATTCGCCATATCAAGTATTTCAAACGCACAACCTGACGTATTCTTAGCAATAGCATTTCGACCAATAATAATCTTTGTATTTTCCTGAGCACAAAATTGACTCTCAATGATACTTTGACGATCTGGGTCTGGTATACAGTGCCCGTCGTGCCTTTGGAAACCTGGGGCGCATGCTATCGGCCGGCAAATGCCAGAGTAGGTATCAAATACTTCTTCTTTTGCGCAATGCCTGCTTTTACGACCGTATGTATTACTGACAAACTTCCAAACAACGGATCTTAAATATCCATTTGGTGTGATCCAAATCGACGATTCGGTAAAGGAGCATGTCATGAAATCATTAAAATTCTCAGCGCCATGACAGATTAAGCAATAGAAGTTTTTATATCTCACCCACTGTGTCGTAACTCCGTAATTCAAATCATCGCGGTGACAAACCGGTGCCACATAAGACTCACACGCATTTCGAACCGACTCATTCCCGTATATTTCCGGGCAAGTGTCGATTACGTCCAAAAAGCAGCTGCGCAAACGATGTCCTGTATATACATGTGGTTGTGGTTCATTGTTGTGGTCGTTATCACAAAGATCTCGGACGATGGGATCAATGGCCCCTGTCTGACGCCTGTGACGTCGTGGACCAAAATCGTATGTTCTTGACTCTTCAACTGTTGCTTGCGGTTTCTGCATATTCCAAAATTCAAGAAAAAGAATGCTTTGGCGGTTACAAATGCCACAATATAGGTTTCTAAAATTGTAGCCTTCTCGATTATATAGCGGCCAACGTCGTGAAGCAGTTTGATCAATGTCCAAAGATGTAACTTCGTAGGCGCAATGTTTACGAATAGACTCGTTTTCCCAGTCGTCTGGGCACTTGCTTATCAAAAACGTGGTTGGGATAGATTCAGATACCTTAGAACAAGAAAACAGTTCTGCTGGAAATGTTGTTGTGTTAGAAAGCTTCTCATTGGTTGGTGATTTGCACGTTGAATAGTAATCCATACAACAGTCGTTAAAAAATTCACATTCTGTGTCACATCGGCAAACGCTTGATTTGGTTGCATTCCCGGTGATCTCACAACGTTCCTGACATGAGAGTGATTGATGTATTCGTACTTTGAATTCACCGACGGTAATTGCTGTGGAGGAAAAACAAAACGGGAAATATCTAATATTGAAAACTAAAAATCATTTTCTAACTTCGTGAAAAGAATCTAAACTGTGTTGTCAGAAATCGTGCATCATTGATATAACAAAACTGTAGCATACGGCTTGTCTATTATGAAGAATAATTGGTGTAACCATGGTAACGAAGAAAGTTCTGGTATCATCTATGTAACCATTGAAAGAATTGAAAAACGGTAATAGTAAGGTATAATCAGTGTACTTCGGTTATATTTATAAATGCGCTTTTATAAATACGCACGTGACCACCTCCGCGCTGCCATAACAGCCTGTAGACAGTAAGCCTCGAAGTGACCTTCTACATAGCGTGTTGTCTTCCTATACATTTGAATGCAAAGACGAAACAACATGGGACTAATGTACACTAAAATTGTGTATTTTCTTCAAATTTGTAAACGTTTCCGTCGTTGAATATTTTTTCCGCGGTCATTTTTAAAATATTACAAATTAGGAATCCCCCATGTGTAATAATTTTGCTATTCAATTAATACTTTTAAGTATTAAATTGAATAGCAAAATTTAAAAATTTAAAAATTTGACGATATTTATCTACAGAGTTCCTATCCTTTTCTATGTATATATAGTAGTCAATGCAAGAGGATTTGGCCACGCTTGCTGGTCTTGGTATGTCGTGCCCCTGGGTCACGTGCGTAAAGCGCATTTATAAATATAACCGAAATGCACTGATAATAGCTAGTAAAACGTAAGTAAATTTAAGGTTCTAACTGATATTTTGGTGTTTTTGAAATAAACGAAATATACGCGTTTTAAGTTTACCAAAATAATAGTGAGGTGTTTATAAGAGTAAATACTGTACAAAACTAGCCGAAGTATTTATCCTGTTACAGTTGGAAAACGATTTCAAAAACAACATTATCTCCAAAAACACGTGTCCGTTAGAACCTTGAATTGTGATGAGCATGCGCGTTGTATGTACCAGTATGAAACAAAGTTTACTTACGTCCTGAGCAAGTCAAATGTATAGCATGATAGCCGTAGCGCTGA
The DNA here is from genome assembly GCF_039555335.1 of Amphiura filiformis. Lineage (NCBI taxonomy): Eukaryota > Metazoa > Echinodermata > Ophiuroidea > Amphilepidida > Amphiuridae > Amphiura > Amphiura filiformis. The sequence goes on from NC_092641.1 coordinate 23,162,444, forward strand.
CATGATCCGCGAAAATATGCTACTCTTTCTATAACCGTCATCGGTACAGCACCAAGATCAGTTGCTGCCAACCATATACTCATAGAAGCTTCAGTTATCTTCCAGCTAGGTTCATCATCTATTCCAATACTATGGTAGTCTACAAGGCCACCTTCGGGTATGACTTGTTGGCAAAGTCCTGCGTACACGTCTGCTTGCTGTCGCAAAGTGATAAAATCAAAATAACGATCTTTCTTTTAATTACATAAAAATACTTATAAAATACATTTAAAAAACCTAATCACCAATTTTTGAAAATGTTTTTAAACAACTCACATACCAAGTTACCACACATCACGTATTGGATGCCGATAAAATTCAGCTAAATCCAAGCCATCAGAACTAGAAATCGTATTTTTGTTTAAAACATTACAAGAAAAGTGTTTATAATCTCTAGAAACAGTTTTTGCAGTGTATCGCTAGTACTATACTTTATTTCTTGTATCTGCAATAAAATGTATTTCCTTGTAAACATACGCGATTACGTCACCATTTAACATGTAAAATAACGTCATATGTTACGTTGTGTCATGGCCTTGTATTTTGTCTTGTATCATTCAATGTTGTCATATTCAGTCCCAGAACAACGCCAAATATGGATTAAAAGACCTTTGACCTTGGATGTACAACAGCATGTTATGATCTAATGGGAAACTGTGCACATCAACAAACACCATTTCTATCAAAACGGCAACGTCTGATATAATTTGAAACCACATAAATTACTAGAGCTGGTTCTTCTCTTGGATTTGGACCAAGCTTTAGAATATCGAATGTTGCGTTCTGAAATAAAACAAACCAGAAATTTATCACCCATTGTAAAAGATATGGTACATGTACCGAATACATGTACATACATTGGCTGACCTTGTGGATTTCCTGGCCCAGCCATGCTAACCACATAAGGAGATTATACGATTAACCTAGTGCAGCTATTGTCATAGCAGGGTATTATTATGTAATACTCCTGATCCATATTTGGTGTTCTCTTGGACTGATATTATTATCTATACGGTAAATAAAATTTCAAACGTACCTAGTAGCCATCGGGACCAAGTCGATTATAAACTTACATTAAAAATATTTTTTCTGCCTTTTTTCCCCGATGATAGACTTAAGATTACTTTTTATAGGAATATGGCCTTAATTGTTCATATCATCCAATATATTCTTGTAGCACGTTCAAAGCCATTCAATAGTACAGACTTGACATTAAGAATCGAATATTTCTTCACGAAAGTGCAAAGACTAATCTGACAGGGGTCTGCATAAACCGCAATATTTATTGGGGCGTGTCGGGAGATATTGTGAAATAATTATTGATAGAAAATGTGCTTTCCATGAGCTTATAATTATTATAGTGCTCATAATGTAGTGAATTAACCTAAAATGGCGTATTTAAGGAGACTTAATTTGAGTTAAGTGGGGCGGGGGTAAAGTTTCGGAATTTCTGAACATTGTTCTTATATTATCAAAGTCATTAAAATTTAAGGTGATATGTACTGAACCTAAATACCAATAAGTGTTGATCAGAACGGGAATTCATTTATAGCGTACCGGTTTTGAATGTGGGAAATTTTGAAAAAATCGCCCTTAAAGGTGGTACGTACTCAGAAAGTTTAAACAGTCCCCTGGGACCAAGTGTTACAAACTTACTGTACACAACTGGACAATCAGAAATCCGCGCAGTTGTGTTTTTACCGTAAGTTTAAAACATTTAACACCAGTGGGGTACTTTGCTGACGAAATTTAGGAAGAAATATCAACTCAAACCCCAAATCAATTTGATAATAACACAAAGTTGCATAAAGTCCAAAATTGTGTCCACCACAAAGCTCAAATTCAGCCTCCTTAAATCCGATATTTTAAGCAAATGCACTAAATCATAAGCACCATAATGTAAACTCATGGAAAGCACATTTTCTATCAAACATTTATTTTATACCAGTTACCAACACACTTATATTCTATACTTAATGTCAAGTCTGCATATAAATATTGTTTCGTCATGCCGGTAATTCATAGGCAACTATATAATACGTAAATTTATTTGTATCGTCGAAAGCCTTGTACAAATAATAATTCTTGCTCTTACATTCTGATATGCATTCGACATACACACAGTATGCCAAGATTCTTGGTTGTCAATATCGATTTCTACAATGCCTGAATAAATCCCAGTTGACTGACCTAGACGAAAACTATAGGTGTTTGGACGATCTGGTATATGATCTGCAAATCACAGAAAACGTAAAAATATATACAAATAAAATAAAAAAGAAGAAGAAAAATTGTATTCACCATCAAGAATTTTATCAACAGTACTATTCTAGTTACAAATAACCTCAACATCATCATTATCAACAACTATAACTACAATCCCGGAAAAATGTGTTCGAACACCCTAATAAATCCCATGTTCTTTTTAGTATTGCGCGCATGCTATATGAGTCACTGGAAACCAAGAATTATAATAAGGTAATACCCCTCACCTTTCCCCACCAAACAATGTTGGGAGAAGATATGGTGAAGATGAGCATATTGGGCATGCCAACATTGTACGGTGGTAGAAGGGGGGCCATTTGCAATAAGGCTTTTAAAGTGTTCGAACAATGATTTCTAATATTGTAGATGGCATAGCTGTGTTTGAGCAAACACAAATATCTATGCCCGTGACCCCACCCTTACACCCCTATCAAGTTAGGGACCACCATAAGGCAAGAAGCACGGGCAGCCAAAGAGCTGGGAAATGACAGACACGGATCAACCCAATAGTTGCATTGACATACTAAACAACAAAAACATGAAGAGGATTCATTATTCATAAGAAAACAGCATATAATTAATTGTACACAGTAGTTGTAAAAAAGAAGTGAAATCTCAAATATCAGGGAAGGAAGACAAACCCAAACCCACCCACCCCACCCACCTCAACACAAACAAGACAAAACAGGGGACACAAAAACACACTCAAACCAAACAAAAACAACAATCACAACACAACATACATGGTGAAATGATGTTGTGGCCTAAAAGCGCAATAACAAAGAAAAACAAATATTAGAGGGGTAAAACAAATTAAGAGGCTTCAAGATCAAGGGTCCATTTCTTAAAATGCTTATTAAGCTTCCCCTTGCTTTCAGCAATTTTATATTCTGTGTTTCTCTTAATTTTAACCAAATTAAAAAAAGCAACCAAATTCGGCTGGGTTTGTTGAAATGTACATCAGCGCAAATAAAATTTCAAACATAGAAAAAGAAAATTGATACAACTATCATGTTCGGACAAATTGGTAACACCAAACATTTTATCAAAATTGGTAAATGCAAAAGGCTCCCCAGACACACTATTGATTAACAAGCATAATTCATCCCAAATAGGGGTAACCTTAACACATTCACAAAATAAATGTACAAGTGTTGCAGGCATATTGTTGCAAAAATAACAGTTTGGCGAATCAGCTCTACCGATTGAAGAAATTTGTTAGTACAGATTGCCCTGTGAAATAATTTAAAATAAAAGGACCTCAACTGAGTGTCAATAGTGCAATTAAAATTAGCACTATGAATATCATTCCATTCCACTTCATCCAAAATATCCAAAAAATCGACCCATTTATTTTCAACCACCAGTGCAGCACATTTCCTCATAATAGAGTAAACATGTTTGGGAACTTTGGCCTCACCCACAAGACAAGCAGAGATTTTAGTAAAAACATCTTCCTGAATATTCTTGGAATTCTGAAACCAGTTCAAATAAATCCCATTCATTAGAGAATTATATTCAAATCCAAAACCTGGTGACACCCGTGCTGAAAACACAAGCTTCATGCATAGAGAGTGCTTCATGTGTGGTGTATCTGATCCTCATAAGTGGGCTCAGTATAATTTATTCATTAGGCGTATTAGAAAGGCCTTCTGATCAGAGGTGTAGATATGGGTTGTAGGGCCCGGAGGAAAGGGTACAAAAAAATACACATTGGTTCTAATCAAGTTGAATTTCGGTCTTAAAACGGTCATTCAAATGATTAAATATAAGTGTTGAAACATTTATATATATGTTGACTATTTTCCATCACTTGGGGGAGGGCAGAATCGATCCAGTCGGCGCTGAATCTTTTGACTCGGTGCCCAGGTCACGTGCCTACCTTGCTCGCCTAGCTACGCCACTGCTCATAATGTAATGGAAGGAACTGACGAACTTTAGATAATGTTCATTTACGCGAAAGAGTAAACCGGTCACCATATGGTGTATCAATGATTATAATAATAATAATAATAATAATAATAATAATAATAATAATAATAATAATGATAATAATAATAATAATAATAATAATAATAATAATAATAATAATAATAATAATAATAATAATAATAATAAAACATATGGGGTATAAGTTTTGTTTTCTTCTATCGGTAGTCTAAAAGAAACGTTGTGCTTCATCCAGCAAGGAATCAAAATTGGACCTGTGGAGATTATAAACATTTATATTTTGGCCCGTATTTGGTCAATCACTTCAAAAATCGGACAACTTTTCAGAAAATAATAAGCAAAGATTTCTGGGAATTGAGTGTCCCAATGCATGATGAATCCATAAATCTCCTCAAGTGACCTACTTGTTTGCTGACGCATATCTTTTGTTCTAAACCACCGATTGAAATGCACTAAAATTTATATTAAAGCTTGATTATTCCTCTTTAAGGGGTGGGGTATGAACGTTTGGACAGTATTTATTGTGGGACATTAGAGCACATCAGGCATATCGAATTGCATTCTGAATACGAAGAATGTCCTTCTGATATGAAATAATTTTGATTTTTTGAAATTCGCAATTTAATACACATTTTATGGCAAATCATTAAAAATTGATATTTTTGATATTTAACAGTACTCGAAGTAAACTTTACAAATCTGATGATTTATTCTTAAAGTGTATGTAGGTGGGATGAAAAGCCGACGATCAATTGAAAATTTTGACCTTTCGTATTGAAGATATGGATTTTTTTTTTGGGAAAATAATTCATATCTTCAATATAAAAGGTCAAACATTTTCAATTGATCGTCAGCTTTTCCTTCACTTTAAGAATATATCATTAGATTTATAAAATTTACTTCGAGGACTGTTATATATCAAAAATGTGAAAAATATCAAATTTTAATAATTTGTCATAAAATTTGTATTATCGTGAATGTAAAAAAATGAAAATTATTTGATACCAGAAAGAAATTCTTGGTATTCAAAATGCAATTCGATATGTCTGATGTGCTCTCATGTCCCCCCAAAATACTGTCGAAACGCTCAAAACGCTCATTCCAGATCCCTTAAGGTACCTTTAAAATATCCTGCTTGCTTGCAGTCAAATGTGCATTATGATATAACACAAAGTAAACAAATGGACACAGAGACAGATGATACCCGGCTGAAGCGAAATACTTACCACTGCAATAAACTCCAAACACTTGGTTCTTATAGCAGTTACATAGTGTAGTCACCGAAAACCAAAGACAATCATTCAAAGAATAGTTCGCAAAAGTATCAGTATCACCGCACTGATTTACATCCGGGTCCGTCAGAAAAACGTTTTCAGCACTACTATCAACAGCTATCTGAGTCATAGCAAGTGCATCAACGTATCCAAGACTTTGACAAAGAAAAGAAGCCACGGAGAAACTAAGCAGGTAAAAACTACGTGAAAGGCAAATGTAGCCCCATTTGTCGACACCATTAAATATCTCCACTGCTCCGCCGTGTTCCTTTTGTCGTATCTGATAAGTGGCATTTCCTGAGCGGTAAATTTGAACAAAAATCAGTTGGTGGTGGTTCTTTGTTGTTGTTGTTGTTGTTTTATTTATTTATTTATTACCACCCCATACTTCAAACCCACACTCCAAAACCGCCACCACCACACACTTTGAAAACTGCTATGTTGGGAGTTATACTCCCTTTTAAAATTATCTTGCAAAAGTACAATATTAGTTTTGAAAATCTCCATACATATTTGAGACTTCAAGCGCACAACTTTCAAAACATCCTGAATTTACATAGAGTTTATATAGAAAAACCAGTCACGAGATATTTTTCATATTTTATTTCACCATAGAAAACTATGGAATCCGTTGCGGTTTTGCGATTTTGTAGACCGATAACACACGGTAGATACATACTCTTTTCAGACCGTTACCACTTTTATTAAAGGAATCATGTTGATTCGGCTTTATCACCCGTTTTCCTTATTTAGATAATAACAGATAGCAAGATCAGCCCAACAAATACTACCTGCTCCGATTAAGTAACTACTGATGGTTAGAAAAGGAGGTCCCAGTGGTAAAATCACAAAACATTTCTTCCTTGCATGTCTTATTGTACACTTTGTTTTCAAAAGGTCATGTTTATGTAATCAAATCTAGATTCAAAAGGAAATTCAAATTTCAAAAGGTTCGTTTAATTTTAGTATGGGGTTTTCTATAGCGAATCAATCACACTGTTCACCATTAACGCATATGCGGGCGCATAATGCATATTTATATTTTTATTGCAACAGTTTCTATTGTACTGACTATGATCTCTCCTACACTACCAATCATCATATTTGTTTTTGTTTCATTTTGAAGATAATTTATGTTTTTGTTTTTACATTGTGTGCTCGTCTTGACCAAGCCAACACGCTTTTAAAAGCATTTGTAAAGTAAGATTTTAAAAACCTTTTTTGATTTATTTATAAACTAGAATGCCTGAAATAAACTATTATCTCGGCTGCTGAATTAAGGTTATAGAACTATGACATTGTGCACGCGAACATTTTAGATTATTGTAATGGTTTACCTGGCAAACATACAAGGCCAACATCCGCGGGATATTCCAATGGTTCCCAATCGCTGATGAAGCCCACTGTGTTGTGATCAAAAGGGCACTCCAATAAATGTTGCTCCTCACCACCGCAAGCAAAATACGCGTAGTAAAACGGTCCACTAGTACGATATCCGAATTTGCCCAACACGGGTGACAAAGGAAGGGAGAATCCAAACATACGACATGCTACTCTGGCATGTCTGACATTCCAAGAAGATCCGTCTATGGCTCCCCATGGTCGGTTACCTATGCGGACCTCAAGACGGCCTTCAAATTCGGTGTTACCTCCAACCAAACGCCACTCGTATGTAGTGTTTACTGTGAAAATAATAAATTGACACACTACCATTACATACATTGTAACGCCATGTTTCCGAGGATCTGAAAATTACGAACGGAAATGTTACAATTTAAAAGTCCTTTTTGTGTTGGTGTGCTTTCATGCCAAGACATCCCAAGGATAATAATACCGATTCTATTACCCCGACGGCCCATTATTCAAGATCGCGCACTGTGATTTGTTGAAACGCGTCACGTGAAAGACCATTAATTAGCAATAAAATGTGGCCAGGGCAACGAACTTTATGTTCTTCTCGCATCACAGCGCACAGCAAAGCGCGATGCAGTATATTAGCGTCGTTACGCATTCTACGCAAAGCATTGCGCTTGGTTTCGCGTTTTGCAATACTCGCTATCACTTACGCTTTGGCTACGCGTAGGCGCTCCACCTTGAGGTAAACAACTTGAAAGATTTGGGCAAAAAATGTGATATTTTCTCTTGAAATCGCACTATTTTGTGGTAATAGAATAGAAATAAAGGGTGCAGCATTATCCTTTACACGCAAATAATGTGTCCTCGGCAGTAATAACGTTTAAATAATGGGTTCGGCTGCGCCTCACCCATTATTTACGTTTTTACTGCCTCGGACAGATTATTTTCGTGTAAAGGATACTGCATTACCCTTTATTTCTTAATAATGACCTCAGTCGGACGATATTGGAAATAACATTTTGCCATAACGTAGAGGGACAGGACATGCCGTTTCTAACCCGGTAAAATTAAGGGCCCATGTGACTCATGTTAAGGCCCTTGGACCTCTGCATCAGAGTCTTGTTAAAATATTCGAAAACAATGCAAATATATCGAAGTGTTGTAAGCCTGTGCCTCATATCATGTTGTTTTGGTGGAGAGTGCACGTGACAGTGGGAAGAAAAAGAGTGAGAGAAAAGAGGACGGTGTGAATATCTAGTCAGAGACAGACTGACAGACGCATAAGAGACAATGTTTATATTAAAAGATGTATACTTACGGTGCTTTATAGTAATCTGTTCCCCAACGCAAATTGTAGTAAGACGAAAGAACAGAAGGATACAAGGTAATCTGAAATAGCCCATGTTTCCATCAGTATGATGAAGAGCGTAACATACAATTCAGTGTTTTAACTGAAATGAATGAATCACGTGTTGATACTTTCAAAGACATTGTTTTGGTCACACCCTTGTTCAGTGTACGCAATGAGACGATCATGATTGGCTGTCATATGAATGAAATATTATTGTGGCAAATATAGCTTATTATGGACACGTTAGAGTTAATTGTCCTCGAGTAAATCGGCTTGTTTTCTTTAAAGTTATCATGCTAATGTAATTATCAACTGTCAGACCATTGATGAGGCAAGCTTTTTAATGCCATTGTAACACTGGTACGGGGCAATCTTTACAGGACAAATAATGTCATTAATTTCGCCTTAATGAGCATGTAGCACCTGTGTCATTAATCTTAAATTGAGTGTACCCGTTTGATATCAAGGTAGGGCTTAGTATCAGCATATATAGACACTGCCACGCCCTTGTTCAGTGTACGCAACGAGAGGATTATATATAATGATTATATATAAGCCCTGTGGTTTCCAGAGAAATGAGATGTTATCTGGTTATTGTGACAAAAATAATCCTGAATTATAACTCATTATTGGCACGTTAGAGTCAGAGTGGATGTAATCCCATCGTGCAATGCGCTGACATTCCCGCATGTGACTATTACGGTCAAAAATTCCCTCCATTGAAAACAATCAGAGGATGATTTAAGGAAGCCCCATCATGCATTGCAAAAGTATTATCACTCGAGTTTCAACTGCCACTTTGCTTTTCAAATCCCATTGACCTCTGTGCAAAAGATGCTGTTGTAAAATTGTTTGTGTGTCATTACTTGGTCGAGTTCAGATTGAAAGTGATGTGTGTTTAAAGGATAATTCACACCTTCTGTAGATAACATAATATGTGAAATCGACTGGCATAAAACTGGTGTTTTTATTGTTGACATAACTGTCCAAATTCAAATTTAACCACATAGTTCTATGCAGTAGCAGAGCAGTGGTGTCATGTTTCTTCACACTGCTATGCTAGGTGCATGAATAACCCAGTAGGGTGCTGGGTAGTGCTTAAATCATCCTCTGGAAAACAATGATTAAAGCCCCCGAAACTTCGTAAATCATCGAGACTTTTATGTTCCGATGTCAGCCCCAAGTGAAAATGACGATTCATGATTGCTCAAAGATTATTTTTCTCAAGTCTCGAGGGTAAATGCCCTTACCTAAAAAACTAGCATTCTCTAAGCACTCACTAGGCATTCCATTGAATGGTAAAGAACCGCTAATGAATGCCTAAATGGTGAATGCCTCCAATACTATAACATTGAGCTAATAGGCGGTTGTTAGCACTCAACCGCCTGTTTCTAAGCCCTCAACCGCTTATAGTGGTTCATAAGCGGTTCATAAGCCCTCCTCAGAGGCGAAATATGTAAATGAGCTAAGCACTCGAACCACTAGGGAGGCATTCGAACCACTAAGGAGGCATTCAAACCACCTAGCATTTAAACCACCTAGGAAGCATTCGAACCGCTTGGGAAGCATTCCAACCGCCTAGGAAGCATTCGAACCGCTAGGAAGCATACCAACCGCTTCAGAAGCATTCCAACCGCCTACAGGTTAGCACTCGAACCACTTATTAAGCCCTCAACCGCTATAAGTGGTTCGTAAGCGGTTCATAAGCCCTCCTCAGAGGCGAAATATGTAAATGAGCTAGGCCCTCGAACCACTTAGTGGCATTCCAACCACCTATGAAGCACTCCAACCGCCAAAGAAATTTCCAATTGCCTAGGAAGCATTCCAACCGCCTATAGGCATTCCAACCGCCTATATGCATTCCAACCGCTTATAGGTATTCCAACCACCTGTATAATAGCACTTGAACCACGATATAAATAATAATATAGCTATAGCAATTCTACAAAAGTGAGGAATAGGAATGCACTGCAGAAAATCGCAAATGGTAAGCCCATAATATACTCCCATTTTTTATCCATTGTGACAGAGGCAGAGGCATTTTAATTGCAAATTCAGCTTAAAATTCAGTATTCACATCAATTGAGTGAACGCAAAGATGTAACAGTATACTTTTCCATATGATTTCCCGTATTTTTTTTTTCAAAATAGCACTTGAACTTGAATCTTATAGGGTTGCTGTAGGAATTCTATGAGAGTAAGGATTAAGAATATGCACAAATTGAACTTGAATATATCAGCAAGTATATAGCCATGTCCCGGAGCCATGGGCATCAGCAAGATCCACTAAATTGCATCAGATTCATAACTGATAAATTGAGTAACATATCCTAGTCTGCACAGGTTAGGATTTCGATGTTGTATCAATACTGAAACAACATCGAAGTTTCAACCTAACCTGATTTCAACCCTTCAACCTAAAAGTTAGTTGATATCATGTTGAAATTTCAACGTTGATACAAGGTTGAAATTTCAACCTGATTTCAACCAACATTCAATGCAGAGCCCAGATGCAGAGGTTGAAATCAGGTTGAAGTTCATTTGCAAATACAGCCTGATTTCTGGGATCAGTGTACGTACACAAAATAATTATAGCTACATAATGATGTACCGGTAATTTGTCACTGTTGTTTGGTTTCATTGTTTGAGGTTTCATGCTCTTTGCTTGAGCTCTTCTTGCACCATATGAGTGCTTTTTAGTGGATATTTGTGCGTGGTATAAATGTACACTATTATTATTAATAATAATAATGCCCCAATATACATACTAACTATAGCCTCTCCTTCCATATTTCAAGAAACTGCCTACATTACATCTAGTCATATTTAAGCTTACCTTTTATACATACACCATCCATATTGTGGCATATTATTGCACACAAAGATAACTACATGGATCACATGTATACATGTATGATGTTGTCCACATAATATGCATTGTCATGTAACATCCCAAATGTAAAAAGTGGAAAAATAAGGTCTATAATAAAGCTGGAAACATGAAAGGATAAAGATTCCATCATCTCTGCATTCACACCAGTTCAAAAATGGCAGTTAGAAATATATTCCCATCATGCACCTGTTTGACCCTTGGGTCAACCACTAAGGAATGCTAGTCAAGGCTATAGCAGAATGCCTAATTGAACAGAATGCCTATTACTTAGAAATTTTTAAACCGAATGCCTAATACTTAGAAATTTTTCAGTGGAATGCCTATTACTTTAAAAAAAAAATTTAACCGAATGCCTAATACTTAGAAATTTTTTTCAGTGGAATGCCTATGACTTATCCGAATGCCACCGAGTGCCTATAGCAAACCGCCTAATCCTAGAACCACTTGGAATGCCTAAGTTATGAATGCTTAGGAATGCCTATGTAAATAGTATTGAGCTTTATTGAGGGCTTAATGAGTAAATAGGCATTCGGTAGCATTCTTGTAAGGCATTCGGAATGCCTGTGAACCAGCTCTATAGGCATTCATTAGCTACTGAGTGCTAGTGACCATCTAGTACCTCTATCCTTAGCACTCGAGGGCTTGGCGAATAGCTACAGAATGCCAAATAGGCATTCATGTTTGGTAAGGGTGTGAAAACATGGAGGAGAAAGTTGTCGAGTAGTGGCAAAGTTATAGGGTCATTTCTCGGATCCAGGGTCAAATCAGTGCACCGAACTGTGTCAATTTGTGTGCGAGCGAACGTACCACACTAGCATGACTGACCGCCATTGTTGATGTTGACTTGCCTCGTTTTCGATCGCGATCGCTGTAACTGGAAGTTAGCATCCACAATGCTTGTGCAATAGCATTTGGGATATCATTGAAACAAACTCTGCGTTAGAGTTGTTTTCGGACATATAATATTGTTTTCTTCTAGTAATTATCCGCTATCAGGCCATTATTATCAAGGCAAACGCTTTAGATACCATTGTCACCTTGATACGGAGCAATTGAACACATATTATTTATATCCCTTGCAGCTTGCTTGTTTTGGCTCGTCGTAGATTTTTTGTGTGACCCTTAAGGGTATCCGTAGGGAGAACACTTTGTTTTACGGCCAGGTCTGGCCAGGTGCATGTTTGTTCGCAGTCTACAGGTGTAACTAGGTTGTTGTATATTCTATAATTTTCCTGGTGTGTTAACTGTGATTACATCTAGACACCAGTTTATTTTTTATTTGATATATTTATCTAGGCTTATATATCTTTTATTTATTTATCTATTAATTTATCTATTTATCAATTTATTTCAATATCATTATTATTAAGTGCCTATTTATAATGATATTTAAATCTATCAACATTATGCTTACGTCATCCAGGAGTTATTATCCCACTTGAAATCGCCATATAAACACAAATTAATAAAGAAATACCCAATGGGTGAAATAAAAAGCATGATCTATCTTTTCAAGAATGAAAAGAGGATATAAAAATATAACAGAGCATGTCCTATAAACATGATAAAGAATTATTTAAAATCGTACAAATGTGAAACATGTAATACGACATATACTTAAGGGATCTGGAATGAGCGTTTTGAGCGTTTCGACAGTACTTTTTGTGGGAAATGAGAGCACATCAGACATATCGAATTGCATTCTGAATACGAAGAATGTCTTTCTCATATCAAATAATTTTCTTTCTTTGTGTGAAATTCACGATATAATGTAAATTTTATGACAAATTATTAAAATTTGATATTTTTCAAATTTTGATATATAACAGTCTCGAAGTAAATTTGATAAATCTAATGACATATTCTTAAAGTGTATGTAGCTGGGAGGAAAAGCCGACGATCAATTGAACATTTTGACCTTTCATATTGAAGATATGGATTTTATTTCCCAAAAAGACCTATTTTTTTTTGTGTTATATCCATAACTCCAATACGAAAGGTCAAAATTTTCAATAGATCGTCGGCCTTTCCTCCCAGCTACATATACTTAAAGAATGTATCATTAAATTTATAAAATTTACTTCGAGGACTGTTATATATCAAAAATATCAATTTTAATGATTTGTCATAAAATGTGTATTACATTGCGAATTTCAAAAAATCAAAATTATTTGATATCAGGACATTCTTAGTATTCAGAATGCAATTCGATATGTCTGATGTGCTCTAATGTCCCACAATAAATACTGTCCAAACGTTCATACCCCAGCCCTTAACATAAAACAAAATAAAACGGTCATGATAATATGACATTAAGGGCGAATACCACTAATGAAGCGTCTTGGTTGAAATGCACGTGAAAATTAATGTCTTTCTTTGCTCAATTTGAGGCCTTTTTGGCTCGCATAGTTGCCTGATGTACCCCGTTACATTTTATTAAGAAACAAGGTAGTATAGTTTCTCTCCATTGATTTTGCAATAGCGTCTCCAGGAGGGGGGCTCAGAGGGGCTTTCAGATTTATGCGGTGGGGGGGCCTTAATGGCTAAAATCGCCAAAAACCGCCTGATTTTACATATCCCTCTAGCGTTGGTTGTCAGTAGATTGCAGTCACTCCTCATCAAGTGTTGACAAAGACAACAGTGGTTGTTGAAACGTACACAGTAAGTGCATTTTCTTGGATCAGATACTACGAACTCTGGTTTACTAGTTTACTCTACCGATCCTGATGAATTTGTTCAATCAATAACGATATCTGGGGACCAATCACAAGCCAGATTCATTTAAAGATGCATTACATCATGACCAATTTTAGTTAGGCCAGAAATTGGCCTAACTCTCCATAGAATCCCGTGTTAAAAAGTTATCCGCAATCCAAAGTCAGTAGTCCACTTGGGAAGCTAACAAACAGAGGGCGTACGGTGACTGAAAAGATTAGATGTGAAAATCTATCAATTGTGCACAAATAATAATCGGAGTTAAGCTTAAATGCAATAGCCAGAAGCACAATTGGCAAGTGGAGTACGGAGAAGTCTAGCTACACCCAAAAAGAAAAAAAACAGTATTTGAAACGAGGAAATGTGCAATATGACTTAATGTAATACATTAGAAAAGGCTTAAAAGGCAACTATTAGGCCCTGATTCATATTTAATCATCATTTAGGCCTGTTAATTAGATTGTCTGTGTAAATTTAGCAGGATCCGACTTTTAATGACGACTTTCAAAATGTGTTACATTTCAGAAACACCAAGCTGTTTGTGAGGTGGCGTTAGCTGTATGGGTTATAGGTTGAACTTTTTACAATATTTCTGGAAAAAAAAATCCTGAAATCCATATATTAATTTTTACAATGGACGTCGTCATCTGACCTTCTGCTTGCAGAAAGGGGAAATTTTGAAGAACTGAGTTGTTTTCCCGGCCCCTGTCTGTACAGAAAGTCAGTGGGGGTTATTTACTGGTGTGCACCCTAAAAGGCCCTTGTCATAACCAATGGTGGCGGCATGATTTTTCCCGTGCATGAGGGTTTAGGGAAATTCAATTATATGTCTAAACTTGAGGTTGCATGTGTAAAACATGGTCTTTTTTTAACGCATGTTTGGGGTATTGAAATTATATTTTTTTGCTTGCACAATCATGGTAAAGATCCATGTCATACATAAGAGATTATAGGACATACAATACTTGGTAGGCCTAATGATAATGCGTAAACTTTGTACCTGTTAGGGAACTGAAATCAGACTGAAAACACAAACGTCATTCGAGGCTCTGTCTCACCAGTTGCATTTACAAGGCCCTTGTTATAACCAGTGGTGGCGGATGATTTTTTTTTTCTGGGGGAGGGTCACACAAGGTTCTGAACAGAAACGTCACATACGGACCAACCCACACTACCGAGAACCGCGAATGCCGAGAACCGCGAAAGCCGAGAACCGCTCTAGTTTTTAAAGCGGTGAACGTATTTATACGATTTACAATTTTTAGCGCTTGTCAAACCAAATTCAGTGTCCCAAGTCATTAAATGTTAAATTAAGTTATGGCAATTATATTTGCTGGACTCGTGGATAACATTTGATATGTGGGTAACGTCAAATTTGATTTTGTGGAATTTTATGGGTAAACTGTATTTGTATAAAATAATAACTTGGACCTCAGAATTATAGTACGAAACTTCGTTTCATGATATAGTCATTTATGGCATATACACTTAACATTTTTCAGAACGATCATTTTATTTTTGATACGCGGGTAACAAAATTATTAGCCAAATTGACTTAATGGCCTCTAGATTCCACAAACTTTGGTCGAATTCAATCGTTTTACATATGATCGATGAGAGATCATGCAAACTTCTTTCTAACGGTAATAATTTCATTTCGATTGAAGGACATTCAATGACATATATGGTGCTTTATCTTTGAATTCGTGGGTAACGCCATTATAACTTGTCCCCTGGTATGACTTGCTAGTAAAGGCCTGTATGCGCAAAGAGAGCACATTGGACGTGACATGATATGCTCCATCAATAACGTGATTTCCTTTATTAATGACGTTTTAAAGTGGAAATTTAACATAGAGAGAATTCTGTCCCGCTTTCGCTGGAATTGACCATATACGTTAACGATATTCACTTAATTAATGAGTCACTTGATGTGATTTCATTTGCTGATGACACCAATTAATTTTACTCCCACAATCAGTTTAATGTTATTGAGGAGGTCTTCAACAAAGAGCTTATTAATGTGAATAGATGGTTCCAGGTAAATAAATTATCTGTCAATGCTAAAAAAACTAATTATATGTTACTCGGTACCAAGAAGAACACAAAACCCGAATACAATTTGCAACTGTTTCTTGATTCTGACAGGCACTCTACAGTAAGAACACCGCTTGACAAAGTGCCAAGCAATAAGTTTCTAGGTCTACAAATTGACCAGGATAAAACTTGGGAAGAACATATTGATAATATTTTAAAAACATGTTCAAGAAATGTCGGTATCATTAATAAATTAAAAAACTTCCTCCCACATGAGGCGTTATATACATTGTATTGCTCTTTGATATTACCGTATATCAATTATGGTATTTTAGCTTGGGGCTGTGCATGTTCATCATACATAAATATCTTTTTAAAATTCAAAAGAGGGCACTTCGTATTATATATAAGTGCAAGTGATTATAGAAGTAGCACTTATCCATTATTGATTAGGTATAATACTTTAAGTGTCAGGGATATGTATGCATTTGAACTTGGTTTATTTATGTACAAACATGATAATGGACTTTTACCGAGTGTTTTTGATGATTTGTTTGTAAAACAATCTAAGATCCATGACTTAAACACCAGATATAAAGATCGTCTGAGGCTTCCATTTATCAAAAGAGCTTTCTGTGAAAAATCTATTAAATATGCGGCTACTAAGTTATGGAATAATGTTGATAACAGCATTAAAAGTTCATCATCGATTAATCAATTCCGCCATGTATCCTATGTTTTCTGCTATTTGATGTGTGAAAAAATAAACGAATGACTGAATGAATGATACTTTTATCTCAATTCAATTCATGATAATTGAATTCAACATTGAAAAATTAAATAAAACAAGATAATTATGGAGGAGATGTTCGAAAGGCCAATAAGGTCGGCATTGAGTAACAACTTACAGAAGTATACAACATGCCAAAACCAAAGTATATTAATTTTATAACGCAAGAACAAAAACGGAGCTCCGAGAACTACAATCCCGGAAAAAATGTGTTCGAACACCCGCTGTAATTCCCATGTTCTACTTAGTATAGTGCACACGCTATATGATACACTGGAAACTAAGAATTATAATAGAGTTCTCTCAATGTTCATATTAAGCATACCGTAAAACCCCGTCTACAAGCATATAGAGTGCTTCTGATGAAAGCTAAGTTAATCCAGGGACCATTATGGAGTTTGAGCCAATAACTTGCAGATTCAAGCACATACAAACAAGTATTATTGTAAGACCAATCTATTGTATTGGCATATTTCCGCTTGTTTCGTATTAATTTAGCTTTCGTCAAAAACACTATATATGCTTGTAGACGAGATTTTACGGTATCCCCTCCCCTTTCCCCACCAATCAATGTTGGGAGAAGATATGGTGAAGATGAACATATTGGGCATGCCAACATTGTACGGGGTAGAAGGGGGACCATTTCCAATAAGGCCTTTAAAGTGTTCGAACAATAATTTCTAACATTGTCTGCGGAATTCTAAAATCAGTGTTTATTCGTATCTCCTTTTAGGGGCGCAATTGATTTCTGGAATAGCACATAATTCAAGTAACTCGATCCCAATGGGCCGAAGATTCATCCCCTACTTCATATCACATAAGTACAACTTTAGTACAACCACTACTCTATTTTAAAAGATTTTTATTTAAATAACAAGGGAATACTGGTGCTATGGTAACATATTTTTCTCTTTTACCAACATGTTTGCCTTTCCACACACCTTGTGATGCCATGAACATGCATTTTGCACTGAAACATAAGGACCTCGGTAGTGCCTGGTTTCCCAAACCGCGCATCAGAAAGCTTTTCATGGTGTCAAAATATTCCCGGGTTCAATTTCTATTAAAACCTTCAAACTGGTCTCACTCTTAGGCATATTGGAGGAGTTACTTCTGAACTGAAATAAGATATATTCATTATTATATTATCTGAAACTGCAAAGAGAAGCTATTTGGAAAAAAAATCTTCCACCGTCGCTTTATGTGATCAGATCCATCAAAGAGCTACTGATGGCGATCAGCTCTACCTTTAGAAAATAACAAAACCCAAGATCAAAAGTACTCTGAAAGAGGACACCAGTATTTACTGGAAGTCGGTTGTGGAACCACTCGTGACTCAGGGGGATACAGCTAAACTTTTAAACGAATGTAATACAAATCTTACTTGGAAATCTATTATGTACAGTCTTCCGGAGAGCGTGCTAAAATTTGCTATCAATGCTGCCATTGACAGCCTTCCCACCTTCACAAATCTCTATAAATGGGGGAAACGACTGAACGGGAACTGCCCCCTCTGTGCATGTAAGGGTACCCTTCTTCATATTTTGAACAACTGCAACCATATGCTTGATCGGTACCTCTGGCGTCATAACAACATCATCCGCATCATACCGCTCTGGAGAACAGCCAACTTTTTCTCAATAAACGTGTTCTCATCACGGCGGACATTGAAGGGTACCTTACTGCAGGGGGGACGGTTCCCCCTGACGTCATACCCACAGTTCAAAAACCCGATATTGTGTTAACGTTTCCGGAGGAGAAAAAAATCACCGTGCCTTTTGAAACCAACATTGATAAGTCCCACAAGCTTAAGGTTGACAGATATGCTTCCCTGGTAGGCGACATTACTGACGAACTGGCTACAATTGCAGTTACATTCCATTCGAGGTTGGTTCAAGAGGTCTAATTACAAAATCGAACAAGACTCGTCTTAACCGCCTCCTGCATGTAGCCAAGTCGCACATGAAATACAAAGATCTGAGGAATGACATCTCCAAAATGGCTCTCACGTCTTCTTTTTCCATCTTTCAGGCAAGACATGAAAAAGAGTGGAATGTCAATATCCTCAGATAGCCTACCAGGTGGTGTATCTGTCGCCTGATGATCAATGTCATTAATTTGTTGGTTAACCTTTAAAAAAAAATTATAATATTTATATATTTTTTTAAAATCTTTTTTAGGTGTTTTAAAAAATTGTGTATGTGTAATATGTATTTCGTTCACGCCATGCCTGGTGGTCAGTAAAGGCCCCAGTTGTCTTGGATGTTTGTTGGTTTTTTTATTCTTTTAAATTTGTATGTTTAAATTGCTTGAATAAAGATGATGGAATAATAGTGCTATTTTAAGATGTATTTGTTATCATATACATTGTGCCATTAATAATGCGGCAAGGAAGTTTAACTCAACTAAACTCGAAGCTCATTAAATGCTGTCAGACAAATGTCATTTTTACTTTAACAACTCGTGAATTCTCCGAGCATAATTTCATTAGGTAATTTCAGTTTCGGGAAAACTTCACTGAAAAAAAATTGGATTTCTAAGAAAAAGAAAGGTAGCATTTAACAAAGATTTTTTGAAAATGGTACATTTTTTGGAATCTCACTGCTAAATGACGACCTTTCTTGTTAGTTCTTATGGCGAACATATGATACAATTGTTGGGAATCCATATCTTCTTTACGGGTGCAATTAATTTCTGGAATACTATAGTAGCTCATAATCTAAGTAACTCAATCCCCATTTACCGACTTTTTATCACACAATTACAACTCTGGTATAACCACTACTCTTTATAAAAGGTTTATATAAAAGGAAAACTATAGTAACACATTTTTCTCTTTTACCAAGTTTGCCTTTCCATACACTTTGTGATGTCGTCAACATGCATTGAAACTCAAGGACATCAATGGGGTCTGGTTTCCCAAACCTCGCGACTCGAATCGGAAAGTTTTTCATGTTATCAAAATATTCCCGAGTTCGATTCCCTGACATTTGTCTTTATACATCTTTTACTTGTTTACTTCATGTTGAATGCTACAACATTTTCCCACATGTAGTCAAATAGAAATGTTAACCTCAACAATGGCAAGGGGAAAGAAAGTTTATAGCGATGAAAATAAGAGATATACCCTTTAACCATAATAGCGGAATGTAGTAGAACGAATTGATTATATGTCATTAAACTGTTTTAACTTCCCAGCAAACACACAGCGTTTTACAGAAGAGGTTTAAATGCCAGGTTATATAAGAGCATAAAAACGTTTTGATAACATTCATAAAACATAATTTTTGAAAACGTGATGCCAAACATTTTAACAGTATGTTATTTAACTGTTGACAAAATACTTTTCAAAATGTTTGCCCTAAATAGTAACGTTTTATAAAAGGTATTTATGATCTTTATATAACCCGACATTTAAATGTTTTAAAACATTTTGAATAAACATTTTTGTGTTTGCTGGATTTGTACATGCCTGTGTTACCTATAAAAACCCTAAAAATAATTTGATTTCACTACATGATGCAGTCATGTCTACAGTAGAATTCACCACGACCTTTGCAGGACTTAAACCCCATTAAAAGCTATTAAACCAAGATAACACTCATTGAAAAACAGCTCAACTATGTTACATCAGATCTTCTCTGGTTAAATCCACACTACACATGTTTCTGTTTTACCTGTGCAATGAGCAATGAGCTGGTATTATAGTTTTAGTTGGGTGAACGATTATAAAGCGAACGCAAGGTAACAATACTGAGTGTGCCTTTGTTCACGAAATGAGACAATAGTGTGTATATTGTTAACAAGCATTCCTGAAAATGAGAAAAATAATGGCTGTGGTCCGTAACACGGTTTGGAAATAATTTCTTCATATTTTTTGGTGTTATCTGTCGTTTACATATCCTTCCTAAAACACCAAAGTGCGAATATTTCCAAACACCTAAATTAGCTAAAAATTTAGGACATGTTACAAAACTATATTTTCTAGAATTTCAGAAGAGTACTTTAAATATTGGCCGGTTATTTTTCACACAGTGACGTTAACAAGGCAATATCCTATTACCTATAACATACACTAAAACACCAAAGTGCGAATATTTCCAAACATCTAAATTAGCTAAAAATTTAGGACATGTTACAAAACTATATTTGCTAGAATTTCAGAAGAGTACTTTAAATATTGGCCGGTTATTTTTCACACAGTGACGTTAACTAGGCAATTGCCTATACTTCTAACATACACTCTATGTAGAGGTCACGCGTCAATGGGTGAGCGCACTGTGTATTGTGTATATGAAAACGGACAGTAACTGCAGTATGATAACATCTAACACCTATACAACATTGAGTCATAGAATAAAAACACAAAAGTGAATAAGATATATTCATTATTATAAACATTGTGCCAATATCAGATATATTTATTATTATATACATCATGCCATTAATTAAATACTTGTTCGGTTACAATATAAGTTTTAAATGCGGCTCTCATTGTGACCTCAAATTGCAGAGAAACTCCATTTTGGTTCATCATTTTCTATTTCTTGTGTATGTTGATGGGCTCTGGGTCAGGACAATAAGTGTAGCCTGGTGTTGTGATTTTTAATCTCAATGGGCTACAGTAGGCAAGTGATGTGCCTGAAACAAAGCCTGTAGCCCATTTATTCTCAGCCTTGCACCTGATGTGGTGTTTGATTGTATTTTAAGTTGTTTGTAAGGCGAGACTAGGTAACAAGTAACATACAAGAGTGTTGACAACAATATTGTGAAAATTGTGTTTAAATTACCAAAAAAACGACCCGAGATTGTCGTGTGTGTCGGTCTGTCGCAGAGGGCAACCAAACATTATATTTGTTATTATATACATTGTGCCATTATAAGATGTATTATTATTATATACATTGTGCAATTATAAGATATATTTGAAGAACCTAAGCGCAAGAAGACCGTAAATCCACTTGGCCCCTCAACATGTATACACTTAAGTTGCGTATAGTTTCGTATAGTTTGTTAATGTTTTATACATGTTTAGGGGCCGAAGCAAATCTTTCACAACCTTTCATGATGTTTTCACCCTGGAACATGTATTAAACATTATCAAACCCTAAAAAAACTATACGTAAATTTAGTGTATACACGATGAGGGGCCAAGTGGACTTATTATTTGTGAAAACGCGAACGCAAATCGAGGTTATTAATATCTCACAATTGACCGCAAAATGCGTAATTGTTCCAATGTCGCGCACGTTATGAATGAGGTTAATAACTTTGCATCGGTTATATGTCGGGCATTGTGAAAAATCTAAACATTTTGCTTTGGACCTCGGAATATCCCTCGGTTCCAAAGGCAAAATATTTAGATTTTTCACAATGCCCTAAATAACCGATGCGCAGTTATTAACCTCTACTTCATAACCTCATTAATAAACGCGATGCGTGCGATCCAATCATATTTTATTATTTGCGAAAACGCGAACGCAAATCGAGGTCATTAATATCTCCCAATTGACCGCAAAATGCGTAATTGTTCCAATGTCGCACACAATTGACTTCTGCGTGCGCGGTATTGTGCGTCCAACAAACTGCGCGCGCGCTGGCTGCCGTATTTGGATTGCGCGCTACCATATTTGCACAGATTGTGATACGCACTTTTGTTATTGGTCGTTCTGTTTTAGCCTGATCGATTTTTGGCAAGGGAAGATGTAAAAATCATCTATTTTTATAAACTTTTGAGCAAAATTTTGTGTTATTTTGTAAGGTGAAGAGATTAAAGTGACGGTTATGAATGAGGTTAATAACTTTGCATCAGTAATATGTCGGGCATTGTGAAAAATCTAAACATTTTGCTTTGGACCTCGGAATATCCCTCGGTTCCAAAGGCAAAATGTTTAGATTTTTCACAATGCCCTCCAAATAACCGATGCGCAGTTATTAACCTAATACATTGTGCCATTATAAGATATATTTGTTATTATATACATTGTGCCATTATAAGATATATTTATTATTACATACATTGTGCCATTATAAGATATATTTATTATTATATACATTGTGTCATTATAAGATATATTTATTATTATTTATATTGTACCATTATAAGATATATTTATTATTATATACAGTGTGCCATTAAAAGATAATAAACTCAACCAATAAAGTATCGAAACGATTATAGATGGTCAGATTTATCGGGAACTGAAATATATAGCAAAAACTTATTTAATGTATATAAAGCGCAGCTTTCTCCTGCGCATTTTGATACCTCTTTCGTTGCTCTTCGATATCATTTGGTCGAGTTATGGGCGCTTGGGTGGCTTTAAGTCGGATTTTGAAAGTTGCACTTAGCTCCTATTCAAGCCAAACGCGTTCGTCGTGTACACCCCCCCCCCCCCTCCACACCATCAAGACAAAGGACACCGATGTGCTCTGTTTAATTAACCATGAACTTTACTTTATTTTTCTCCTTCGACTTCCAACTTCAATACTTGCTACCCTTTACTTATCTCTGACTTATCTCATGAACTCTTTCTGCTGACATCTCAATACTTGGTGTGCCCACCATCACTGTCTGTCACTGCCTGGATTCGTTGTCGCATGCTCTGAACAAGATGTCTTATCTTTCCTTGGTCAGTGTCTCGCCATTTCCTGCGCAGGATGCGCCGAAGGCCTTCTAAGGTGGTGTCAGGCTTGATTGCCGTGTTAGCTTTGCTTTGAAGTTGGAAGTCGACGGAGTAAAATAAAGTAATGTTCATGATTAAGTAAACAGAGCACATCGGTGTCCTTTGTCTTGATATTGTGTGTGGGGGTGTGTGTGTGTACACGAAGAACGCATTTGGCTGAATAGGAGCTAAGTGCAACTTTCAAAATCCGACTTGAAGCCACTTAAACGCCCATAACTCGACCAAAAGATATCGTAGAGCAACAAAAGAGGTATCAAAATGCGCAGGAGAAAACTGCGCTTTATATACATTAAATAGTTTTTTGCTATATATTCCAGTTCCCAATAAATCTGACCATCTATAATCGTTTCGATACTTTATTGGTTGAGTTTATTTATTATTATATACATTGTGCCATTATAAGATATATTTGTTATTATATACATTGAGTCATTAGAAGATATATACATTGTGTCATTAGAAGATATATTTATTATTGTATACATTGTGCCATTATAAGATATATTTATAATTATATACATTGTGTCATTAAAAGATATTCTTAAACACTTGAGAACGTTCCTGCAATCTCATTGGTTCTTACCCGTGTGATATGACACGATATCACACGGGTCAGCGCGTGTGCATCAACGCGATACGCGTGCTCGCTATTTGAACCAATCAGGAGGCGCATAGCAACAACGGGACTGATCGATTTTAAGCCCTAGGTAGTTCCTTATAAAATGTAGGATTTGATTTGATTAAAATTTGTAATATACTTATGATATTTCTATTTGAATTGAAGTGTTTAAGAATGAGAATAAAGGTATTGTTTTTAGCCGCTGTCGTGCATCTATCGTGTCATATAACACGGGCGACATCATTATTTTTGGCGTAAAACAACTCGGCTTCGCCTCGTTGTTTTACTTAAAATAATGAAGTCGCCCGTGTTAAATGAGACGATAGATGCACTCAAGCGGCTAAAAACAATACCTTTATTCTCTAAATATTTATTATTATATACATTGTGCCATTATAAGATATATTTGTTATTATATACATTAAGTCATTAGAAGATATATTTATTATTACATACATTGTGTCATTAGAAGATATATTTATTATTGTATACATTGTGCCATTATAAGATATATATATAATTATATACATTGTGTCATTAGTAGATTTTGTTATTATATACATTGTGCCATTAGAAGATATATTTGTTATTGTATACATTGTGCCATTATAAGATATATTTGTTATTATATACATTGTGCCATTAGAAGATATATTTGTTATTATATACATTGTGTCATTAGAAGATATATTTGTTATTATATACATTGTGCCATTAGAAGATATATTTGTTATTGTATACATTGTGTCATTAGAAGATATATTTGTTATTATATACATTGTGTCATTAGAAGATATATTTGTTATTCAACAGCTCCTCCTATACCTTTGTACAGGAGCCAACCGTTGTTAATCCATGATGAATCCACACTTTTACTGTAGCGTATACGCGAACGCGAGCGAGACTACGCGTTACGCGAGAGTGCGTAAAATTCGTCATGCCTGGAACCTGTGTGTGTATGCAAGCTTTACAACTTGAATTCAGTATTTTTCAGGTAGCGGCTAAACATTGCAGTTTTATTCTGTAGTTTTATTGCTGATATCAACAGAGAAATCATCGAAGTTTTTGTAAGGCTGAGTGGCAATGATTTTAACTGACATTCCTCATGAAATAATCATGTGAATTATACGATCTTTAGCTTCTTTTCGTTGTTGAAAGGGATTCAATCATGTTTCACCGTTGTTCATCACCGTTTAACAACTCGCGTCCGGCGCGTCTGCGTGGTTTACTTCGCTCGGGCAGCTAAAGCTGCCCTCGCGAAGTAAACCACGCAGACGACGCGGCCGCATCGTTGTTAAACGGTGATGAACAACGGTGAAACATGATTGAATCCCTAATTGTATACATTGTGCCATTAGAAGATATATATGTTATTATATACACTGTGTCATTAATCCTAAAACTACCCGAGGGGTTGTCGCCTAAGATATTTTTATCCGTCATGAAAAACGCGAGTGTTTACTTTTAATCCTAACGACATAAAATCGTAGATCCATCCTTTGCGCTCATTTTAGTGATATTATTTTGCACCCCAGTATCTTACCCGGGGTATCAACGACGACTATAGAGGGGAGAGGGTTGTTGTGGCCCACAATTTGCTTTTACAGTAAAATCCATGATTGGCAGTTCGCTCTTGTAAAATCATTCAAAGAGCAACTAACTTTTTAGGTTGAAGCAGTTATTACCTTTTATATTTTATTTGTAGAATTTCTACATAGTCAGAATTTCCAAATTTTGCATCGGCACCCTCACATTATGACGTCATAGCGACATTATGTGGGTAATGTATGTACTTAATTTGGTATCACGGGATAGCGGATATCCATAGCTATATATTGTTATCAAATATGTGTTATATAATATGGCTCAGTGGTTCTAGGGTTAATTTAAGACTTATTCGGTTACAATTGAATTAACTGCTATTGCTAATTTTTTACTTTAAAAACTTTAAAAGAATTCCAAAGCATAATTTAAAAGGTAAAAATTGGGGATTTCCAGTTTCGGGAAAACTCCATTAAAAGGTTCAGGTTTTCCCAGAAAAAAGGTTAGATTTTAGACAGATTTTTTTAGGTAATGCCACGTCTTCTTTAGTGAACATGATACATCTTTGGGACTTCCCACTGCTAAATGACGATATTTCTTGGGAATTCTTATTGAGAACACATGCTACAATTGTTGGGAATCCCATATCTTTAGGTGGTGCAATTAATACGTCGCATCAGAAAGCTTTTCATGGTGTCAACATTTTCCCGAGTTCGATTCCCTGATACTTTCATTCATCACGCTCTTATACTTGTTTACTTGATGTTGCGAAGTTGAATTGCACGTTGGACTGGTTTGTTATCGAATTTAAGTCTCCACAGGCGCCTCACTCGACGATTAAGTGCAAAGAAGATGAATATGAAGCACCCTTGAGTAGAGCATACCAAAACAAATATCCACCACATGACAGTGATATCGGTAAAAGCAGCGATGAATCCAAGAATCCAAACTAGACCCATAAGTGAAGCAATCTGAGAAGGAACAACACAATGATTGAATTATATGTTAATTTATGTACACGATTCCAAACGGAAAGATCAGTTTTTGTGACGTCATTGCCCGGCAATATGCGCGCGCATTATGGCAATTTCCATTGTTCTTTGCCCTGCAGTGGGCGTACGTATCGTAGTTTGCTCAGGGCACGTGCATTTTAAATCGCCCACCACATTTCATAGTGAACAAGAAAGCCATTGAACAGTGTAGCGGTTCGTTCAAGCATATAAGTGTAGCGGTTCTATCAAGCATATAAACAACTTATTCATATCCCAACTTGAATCACCCCTACCACAAAATCTGCTCTTGATCACATTATATGTAATTATGATAATGTGATCAGTCAATATGGTGTGGTAACAACTGGGTTAAGTAATCACTTTTTCACGTACTGTACAAGGAAGTCACCCAAACCAACGTTTAACGAGCATAAAAGAGTTAAAGTATTGATCTTTAAAGAATTACAGCAAGGAATCTTTCATTGATAAGTTGTCTGAAACTGACTGGTCTGAAATATTGTTATATAACGATGTTGATAGAGTTTGGTCCATGTTTTGTAACATATTCTTGAACACTATTGACTCTGTTGCTCCTCTAAGGCTGCGATCACATAGAAGTATACTATACGGTGCACGTTTTACAGCCTGCGCGCGTATAGCTTAAATCGAGCAAGGCAATTTCATAGTACCGGGTCACATAAGGCTACGATCGCATAGAAGTATATTATTCGGGTATACGATGCACGTTTTGCAGGTGCACGCGTATAGCTTAAATCGAGCAAGGTAATATCATAGTACCGGGTCACATAAGAGCTATTCGAAAAGGTCGTATACCTGCGTATAGTATAGTATAGTGGGAATCGTGCGTGTTCGATTTTAGTGCAGCGTATACCGCCTAATTTTAAAAACCTAAACCATATGTGGGTAAATTAATTGTTTTAATAGATGCACTATCTAATTCTGCACATTATGACAACTCATTGAATGCAATGTTACCTCAAGAAGTAAAGTTACAAGCATTTGATAAGACGAAGAAAATGGGTAAACTGACATACTCGCTATTCGCTATACGAAATACGCTCATTCGATCAGGCTGAGTTCACATAGTATACTCCTATATGAACTCAGCCTGATCGAATGAGCGTATTTCGTATACGCCGTAGAAGTGACGTCATAATCGGATTAACTACCATAGCAATAGATGAATAAAATTTTTGAATAGACTGCCCTGCACTACAAGCATATTGCACTAATCACTTGTGTATGTCAGCAAACATAGATTGAATACAATACCACTCTTTTCAAAGATACTTATCTTACAGGTGCGAGTGATCTATGGTTCAATGCATCGGTACCGCGTGAACGTTGTAGTACAGGGCGGTATAGTCAAAATTGTATTCATCTATTGCTATGGTAGTTAATCCGATTAACTACGTCACTTCTATGGCGTATAGCGAATACCGTATACCGTATACTTCTATGTGAACTCAGCCTAAGGGAAGTTCGGATTAAACAACGCTCTGAACCATGGATGACAAGTGAGATTATTGATGACATCAGAGAAAGAGACTATTTACTTGCCACATTTAATAAAAACAAACATATATCTGAATATTATAAAGAGTACTGTATGTTACGTAATAAAGTCCAAAGAGAGATAAGATCTAAAACAACAGTACATGTTGCATAAGATTGAAGCAAATAAAAATTATTCTAAAAAGCTCTGGAAAAATCTCAAAGAGCTTGGGTACCAAAACAAAACAAAAGACTCTACCAAATATGGTTTTAGATATTGATGGTAAAAAGTGTTTTGAGAACAAAGAAGTTGCTAATCATTTCAACAAATTCTTTACTGGGGTTGCTGCCAAACTTGTTGGTGAGCTACCTGAGCCAAGTGGTCTTTATGATGGTAACTCCAACAGGTTCCAAAGCTATTACAGTCATATTAGGAATGGATCCTTTGATCTCCATGAGGTCAGTGAGGCCTTTGTCTATGATGAGCTAACCAATCTTAACATCGATAAAAGCACTGGCTTAGATGGCTTACCGGCTCGTTTTCTGAAAGATGCTGCAGAGGTCAGTAAAACTACAATCACATCTATTATTAATATCTCTATCAGGACTGAAGTGTTTCCAAGTGAAATGAAAATTGCCAAGGTCAAACCATTATATGAAAAGAAGAGCAGGTTGGAAGTAGGCAACTACAGACCTGTTAGTATTTTGTCTGTGGCCTCCAAATTTTTTGAGAAAGCAGTGTTTGTACAATTTAACAGGTATCTCACGGAAAATAACATCTTATTTAAATTTCAGTCAGGTTTTGGAGGTAAATATTCCACAGATTCCACTTATCTATCTTCAAGATCATATCAGAAACCAAATCAGTGCTGGTCTGTTTACTGGAATGGTGCTTCTTGACATCCAGAAAGCATTCGACAGTGTTAATCACTCTATTTTATGTCAAAAGCTAACTGCTCTGGGAATGAACTCCACTAAATGGTTTGAGCCATATCTGAATTGCAGATCTCATATTGTTAATGTTAATGGCTCAGACTCCAACTCTATGGCTTTAACATGTGGAGTTCCACAGGGGAACATCATGGGTCCCTTTTGTTCCTTTGTTACGTGAACGACATGCCTGACTGTGTTGATTGTATGCTCCTTCAGTATGTAGACGATAGCGCTCTTTTGGTTTCTGATAAAGATCCGTTAAAAATTGGGCAGCAGCTTAGCAAAAATCTGGAAAGCTGTAACATATGGCTCATTGATAATAAACTGTCTCTCCACATGGGTAAAACAGAACTCATTCTTTTTGAAACAAAACGTAAATTGAAGAATTGGCAAAATTATACCATTGGATGTGAAGGGCAAACAATTCATGCTACTCCCTCAGTTAAATACTTAAATCTTACTATTAACCAGCGCTTGAATGGTGAAGAAATGGGTCTTGGTGTCATAAAAAAAGTAAATTCTACGACTCAAATTTGTTTACAGACAGGCAAAGTTTCTTGATCAAAATATCAAGAAAATTTTATGCTCTCCTCTTGTACCTTGTTTGTTTGATTATTCTATTTCTTCTTGGCATGCTGGAACACATATACAGCCTACAAATTGCTCAAAACAAAGTTATCAGATTCATTTTAAATAAGAATTGCATGTATCATATTACAGAAGACGATTTTAAAGATCTTAATTTCTTTGCCTGTTTTTGCATTTTCTCAAAAATTATAGCACATCCGAAGTACATCTCCAACAAACTGACTCCTTATATTCCTCAAAGAACTCTCAGATCAGGTAATGACACCACGCGTCTCCTGGCTGATAGATCCATCAGTGTCGCCGGTGATCGTCGTTTCCCTGTAGCTGGTGTTAAGCGCTGGAACTCATTACCAACAGAAATCAGACTTTCGCCATCGGTCACTCTTTTCAAACAGAGACTCAAAACTTATTTATTCTGAACTGTTTTATTCTGAACTGGTCTTCTTATGTATTTGGTTTTTTTTACTGTAAGCGTAACGATGCTTTCTTTGCGAATTGCGCCCTAAGAACTTTGTAGTAGTAGTAGTAGTAGTAGTAGTAGTAGTAGTAGTAGTAGTAGTAGTAGTAGTATATTGTAGGGGCAAGGACTACAACTACTACACTGACAATTCAACAACTCAAGACAAGTAGTTATTGATATATTGATCAAATATTGGTTTTCCCTCATTTTTGACTGTAATTCCACAATTGTTGTCTGTGCTGAAATAAAATTTTCAGTCCAGTTGTAGTTGTAGTCCTTGCCCCTATAATATACATATCTTACTTTTCACCAATGTGCTTTATTTTTTGAGAAAAATGCAAAAATAGGCACAAAATTGGGCAAGGGTGTAGTACCCCCTTAACATACAAAATAGGGCAAAACAACTCAGGTTGAACCATGTTTTTGATATTTTTAATGAAGTTGGCCCAGACTATCTTAGTTCAAATTTTACCAAAGTTTAAAACGTGCACCAATATAGTACCAGAAACAGTGCTCAAAATTTTCGTGTTCCAAAATCCACTACCATCACTTCTGACTCTTTTTATTATAATGCCATTCAGGATTGGGCCAACTTACCAAGTGCAATCAAATCAATTTCTGATAAACCAAGTTTCAACAAGTCTGTAAAAACTCATCTTTTTAACTAAATTTAGTTTCTAATGATTTTAATCATGTTTAAATACTTTTTTTTTTTTAAATATTCACTTGTATGTATTATATATTTATTTGTATGTTTTTGTTTTTATTTATGCCTTTTGCCCTTCTATGTATAAAGGACCCCTTCAGAAATAAGCCTTTGGGCTTAAAGGACTTTCCTGTGATATCTCATTGCTTTGTTTTTATGTGTTATATGTTATTAATCTTAATGCATTTTATATCTATTTACCTTGTATTGTTGTATGTGCAATATGGAGATACCGAATCAAATCAAATCAAATCAAATCAAATATCGATAGACCAGTCCCTCGCCTTTGTTGATAAACAATGATGTCAAGTGGTCTATAATGTACAACCTAATAAGAAAGCTGGAGCCTAATCAACCTTAACCCTAACCAGGGTTCGAATCCCACCCAGAGCAAACAGCTTCTTTCCTTCTTTTCTCTCTTTATTCTTTCCTTCTTTCCCTTCCCGTCGCCCAGGGGGTTAGGGTTAGGTTACCACTATCGAAACTCAGTCTAGGCTTCCTTAACCCTAACCTGCCTGAATACTACAAAATACTACTTGATATATGCGCTGTTCGTGCATGCATCCCACGTGGTGTGATGACGCAATCGCCCTAAGTGATATATAGGCACGGTTTCGCTGGCCAGCGAAGCCCAAGACCCGTGGCAAAGTGTCGCCGACCGAGTGCTTGGCATGCGAGGGGTCTCGGGTTCGAATCCCACAAAGAGCAAACAACTTCTTTCCTTCTTTTCTCTCTTTACTCTTTCCTTCTTTCCCTTCTCGTCGCCGAAAAGCCCTTAGGGGGTTAGGGTTAATCTAAAAGTGGAGTTGCATTTGAGTGCATTTTACGGTGCCTGTATTGCATTATTCTAATTTATTGTAAACAAATTCCACGTGTGGAATGTGTGAAACGCACATAACTGTTCGTTCGCTGGTAACAAGCAACAAACATTATTCTCAAAGGTAGCAAGAAGCATTATGCTTACGCATATTCAATTTGTATGCAATTTTCAGCTGGTAACTGGTAAATTAATGTTTGCCATGCATTAATGGATGATATAATCATTTGGGTTTAGTGGAGAATCAGTTAACAACCACACAATGATATAAACAAATAAATGCACCAACGAACATACAGCAGGAAAACAAACATATTTTACTAATTTGATGAAATAAAACTGAACTGAACTGAACTGACACGTTTGGGGTCAGAAATATTTTAATATGTTCAGGATGTCATAAGGATTATTTCTGTACAGGTGGCATCAGCAAACTATGTTACAAGTAGTAGATATGAATTTTTGAAGATTTTTTAATTTTAACCGGAAATGACCCATTAATGACCTTTGACCCCAAATCGGAGAAAAGACTTTTATGCACTTGTTAAGGTAAATGCCTGTGTGTAAGTACCAACTATGTACTACTTAATTTGTGCGAGAAGTAGCATTTTGAAGGTATTTCATAAATGACCAGAAGTGACCCCTAAATGACCTTTGATCCCAAATCGGAGAACAACTTTTGTGTACCATCGAAGGTCAATCCATGTGTGCAAGTCCCAACTCTGAGCCATGAAATTTGTGGAAAGAGTAGCATTTTAAGCTGAAATCACCCTTTTGACCCCTGTGACACTTGCGTGACATTTGACCCGGATCTGGTCATGTATCATGTTACACCTTGGACAGTGGTGCTTGTGACCAAGTTTGGTCAAAATCGGCCTCAGCATGAAGGAGCAGTGGACGTGTTGCCAGAAAGAAAGAAAAAAGAACTAGATCTAGCTATAGATCTAAACCTCGCCGTAGCCGTTAAGCAGAAATGACCCCTAAATGACCTTTGACGAAATGACCCCTAAACTTTGTGCTTTAGGGTCATAAATATTTTCAAACATGTTTAGAATGTTGTAAGGATCATTCCTGTTGAATTTCAGCTCGATCAGACTAAAATTTGACGTACGTCACGGCTAGGTAATAAAGAAACAGCTAGATTACAGAACCTAGCCGTGACGTAAGTCACGGCTAGGTAATCAGTGATGTACCACTTTTTGACTTCTATCTTTAAAAGCTTGTAAAGCTACATTAATACTGATGCCACCAATAGAACGAGAAGATTTGCCCCTTCATTTTGCATACCACTTTGCCCCTTCATTTTGCATACCTTTATTTTCTCATTTCTTCACAAAATGCAAAATAATTCAGTGGGTGTAGTACCCCCTTAATGGACATACACTATCAACACATTACTGAAACATTCAGATAATAAATATTGTACACAATTTGAATATTATTGTCTCTTTTTATATTACCTTTATAAACAGTAGCATATTTTGTAGACCATCGTTTGCTCGAAGTTTAGATTCGTCAAGCACTTCAGAATTTCTTTGTGTCTGCCACAGGGCCACCGTAGTCCAGGAGAACAGTATGAAGTTGAGTACCACGGATATAGCTACCGGTATCCCGAAAAAAATCAGATTTGCTTCGGCATTTGATATCCAACAGACGCCTTGTTGCTGACAATATTGGAAAGATATTCCGTCCGGTTGAGACCAGTGAAGCATCAGGCATATGAGGACAATTGCGGAAGGTATTCCCCAACCTAACAGATGAAGATATCTAGACGGCATCATGTTTTGTGCCATCGCGCCTTCGTGTGATATGAGGGGCTTGTATGCGAATGCGTATGTCAGATTTGCGGCAATCAAACTCATCCAACTGAAAGATACGAGCCAGGCAAAATGACTTACAACGGCGCAGACTGTGCACAATAAACCATAGATGCTTATGCTATCTGTTATCAGTGGCAACAACTGTGCTGTGAACATCGAAGCAGTTAAACTCATCATACTGATGCCATGAATGTTACGTAAATCTGGTAGAGCTAAGTGGGTTCCAAATGTCATCGCAAGTCCTGTCAACGATGACGCTGTACCGACGATGTTTGCAATAGCAAGACCTGCGGAATAAGCAAAGACTTGCGGTGGAGGAGGCGCACATATTAAGATACGACCACCAGGGAGATATACAAACTGATCTTGAGAGAGAATAACGTCGCCATACAAGACTTCCGTGTGGTTTTCTCTCTGTACCATTACGTACTCGTACTCATAAATCGTCACAAGAGGGCATTGTAAAACCGGCGTTTCATAACCACACACTTGGCACTCCTCGAAACTTGCAAATGTGAGCAGAAATGGAATATATTTAAAATTTATCACACACAGGACAAACTCTGGGATAATATAGACATCACCGTGAATATATACCTCTGCAATACTAGTGATATTGTTAACTCTGTGAAAGTCCACGGCTGCTCCATTATACCAATGGCCCGAACATTGGTGGTTGTTCGATTGCTTTAGACACCCATGAATGAATTCAATACTCTCTACCGAGCAGGAGGAAACGAGGCCTTGTACAACTGTGTGATCATGAAGGGCAGCTTGTATTCGATTGAGAACATAACTTGCGCTTCCATTGCTGACGTCATGTCCCTCTAAGATGTTGGCAGCAGTATAATA
Source organism: Amphiura filiformis (assembly GCF_039555335.1). Taxonomy (NCBI): domain Eukaryota; kingdom Metazoa; phylum Echinodermata; class Ophiuroidea; order Amphilepidida; family Amphiuridae; genus Amphiura; species Amphiura filiformis. The sequence goes on from NC_092641.1 coordinate 23,196,644, forward strand.
AAACGAATACCTGTCTTGTATATTAAGATAAACTTCATTCGCCATACCAAGTATTTCAAACGCACAACCTGACGTATTCTTAGTAATTACATTTCGACCAATAATAATCTTTGTATTTTCTTGAGCACAGAATTGACTCTCAATGATGCTTTGACGATCTGGATCTGGAATGCATTTTCCGTCTCGCCGTTGGAATCCTGGGGCGCATGCTATCGGCCGGCAGATGCCAGAGTAGGTGTCAAATACTTCTTCTTTTGCGCAATGCCTGCTTTTACGACCGTATGTATTACCGAGAAACTTCCAAACAACGGAGCTTAAATATCCATTTGGAGTGGTCCAAGTCGTCAATTCGGTAAAATAGCATGTAATGTAATCATTAACATTTTCAGCGCCGTGACAGATTAAGCAATTTAAGTTTTTGTATCTCGGCCACTTTGTCGTAATTCCGTAAGTGAAATCATCGCGGTGGTGACAAACCGGTGCCACATAAGACTCACACGCATTTCGAACCGTCTCATTCCCGTATATTTCCGGGCAAGTGTCGATTAGGTCCAACAAGCAGCTGCGTAAGCGATGTCCTGTATATACAAGTGGTGGTTCATAGTTGTGGTTGTTATCACAAAGATCTCGGACGATAGGATCAATGGCCCCTGTCTGTCGCCGGCGACGTCGTGGACTAAAATCGTATGTTCTTGACTCTTCAACTGTTGCTTGCGGGTTCTTCATATTCCAAAATTCAAGAAAAAGAACGTTTTGACGGTTACAAATGCCACAAAATAGGTTTCTAAAATTGTAGCCTTCGCGATTATATAGCGGCCAACGTCGTGAAGCAGTCTGATCACTGTCCAAAGATGTAACTTCATAGGCACAATGTTTACGAATAGACTCGTTTTCCCAGTCGTCTGGGCACTTGCTTATCAAAAACGTGGTGTGGATAGATGCAGATACCTTCGAACAAGAAAACAGTTCTGCTGGAAATGTTGTTGTGTTAGAAAGCTTCTCATTGGTTGGTGATTTGCACGTTGAATAGTAATCCATACAACAGTCGTTAAATAATTCACATTCTATGTCACATTGGCAAACGCTTGATTTGGTTTCATTCCCGGTGATCTCACAACGTTCCTGACATGAGAGTGATTGATGTATTCGTCCTTTGAATTCACCGACGGTAATTGCTGTGGAGGAAAACAAAACGAAAAATATCTAATAATGAAAACTAAAAATCATTTTCTAACTTTGTGAAAAGAATCTAAACTGTGTTGTCAGAAATCGTGCATCATTGATGTAACAAAACTGTAGCATACGGCAGCGTGAGAAGGCTTGTCTATTGTGAAGAATAATTGGTGTAACCATGGTAACGAACAAAGTTCTGGTATCATCTGTTTAACTACTGGAAGAATTGACTTACGGTAATAATAAGCTATAATAGGAGGTAACACATAATCCATCCGTTCGTGGGATCTGAATTACAAGTAAATTTAAGGTTCTAGGCCTAACTGATATTTTGGTGTTTTTGAAATAAATAAAATATACGTTTTTTAAGTTTACAAAAAATAATATTGAGGTGTTTATACGAGATAATACTATACAAAACTAGCCGAATTATGTATCCTGTTGCAGTTGGAAAACGATGTCAAAAACTTTGCCATTATCTCCAAACACACATGTCAGTTAGAACCTTGTAATGCTGATGAGCACGCGCGTTGTATGTACCTTCATGAAACAAAGTTTACTTACGTCCTGAGCAAGTCAAATGTACAGCATGGTAACCGTAGCGCTGACATGATCCGCGGACATAGGCTACTCTGTCTATAACTGTTCTCGGTAGAGCATCAAGATTACTTGCAACCCATATACTCATAGAAGCGTCAGTTATTTTCCAGCTGGATTCATCATCTATTCCAATACTATGGTAGTCTACAAGGCTACCTTCTGGTACGATTAGTTGGCAAAGTCCTGCGTATACGTCTGCATGCTGTCGCAAAGTGATAAAATCAAAATAACGATCTTACTTGTAAACGATTTGTAAAATACTTTTAACACACCTAATCACCCATTTCTAAAAATATTTTAAAACAACTCACATGCCGAGTTACTACACATCACGTATTGGATTCGTTGTAGCACGTTCAAAGACATTCAATAGTACAGACTTGACATTAAGAATGGAATAATTCTTCACGAAGTGCCAAGACTAATCTTAAAGGGGTCGCATAAACCGCACAGGTTAAATATTTATTGGAGTGTGTCGGGAGATGGTGTGAAATAATATTTGATAGAAAATATGCTTTCCATGAGGTTATATTATAGTGCTCATAATGTAGTGAATGAACCTAAAATGGCGTATTTGAGGAGGCTAAATTTGAGTTTTGCGTGGGTGGGGTTCAAATTTTGGAAATTCTGAATATTGTTCTAATATTATCAAAGTTATTGAAATTTATGGTGACATGTACTGAACCTAAATACCAATAAGTGTTGATCAGAATTGAAATGCATTTATAGCGTACCGGATTTGAATGTGGGAGCTTTTGAAAAAAAAAATGGCTCTTAAAAGTGGTACGTACTCAGAGAGTTTGAACGGTCCCCTTAGACCAAGTAATACAAACTTAATAGTGTACACAAATAAACAGCGTGAGTTAATTGGACAACCAGAAATCCGCGCAGTTGTGTTTTCACCGTAAATTTAAAACATTTGACCCCAGTGGGGGACATTCAAACTTTTGGAGTATGTGCCACTTTTAAGAACCATTATGTTAGCTCCTCCTATTTGCAAAAAAATTTACATTTCATGTGCATTTCAGCTTTGACGAATGTCAATTGCTGACGAAATTTAGGAAATATCTCCTCAAAACCCAATAAATTAAATAACAGAATAAAGTTGCATAAAGTCCAAAATTGTGTCCACCACAAAGCTATAAATTTAGCCTCCTTAAATCCGCTATTTTAGGCAAATGCACTACATTATAAGCGCCATGGAAAGCACATTTTCAATCAAACAATTATTAGACACCAGTTACCGACACACCCCAATTAATATTTAGCCCACGTACGTGCGGTTTATGCAGTCCCCTTCTAGGTTAGTCTTGGTACTTCGTGAAGACATATTCCATACTTAATGTCAAGTCTGTATAAGCCGGAACTTCATAGCCAACTATATAATACGTAAATTTATTTGTAATGTCGAAGCCTTGTACAAATAATAATTCTTGCTCTTACATTTTGATATGCATTCGACATGCACACAGTATGCCAAGATTCTTGGTTGTCAATATCGATTTCTACTATGCCTGAATAGATCCCAGTTGACTGCCCAAGACGAAAACTATAGGTGTTTGGACGATCTGGTATATGATCTGTAAAATAACAAAAAACGTGAAAATATATACAAATAAGAAAAATGTCATCACCATCAAGAATTTTATCAATAGTACTATTCTAGTTACAAATAACCTCAACATCATCATCATTATCAACAACTATAACTAGATGGCTGTGTTTGAGAAAATACAAATATCTATGCCCGTGACCCCACCCTTACATCCCTTATCATGTTAGTAACCACCATATGGAAGCCGTTGTTATATGCTTTCATTGATATAAGTATCGTGTTACAAGCTTTAATTGGATATTGGATGCACCTTCATAGCACCTGAAATATTTTTAAAGTGCCCAAATAGGCGCCAAATCCAAAACCTGGTTGCCACTGAGCTGAAAACACAAGCTTCATTTGCTTTCGTTCCTTTCGTTGGCCGTATAAAGCGGCTGGGACTACCGCCTGGAGCTGAGGAGATTAGCTGGCCATAGTTATAGGAGACCGTCTTGAACAAGATTAATATATATTGATTATTTTGAATTTCACTACTTGAGTGCGCAGAATCGATCCAGAGGGCGCTGAATCGGTCGATTCGGGGCCCCGCTAAGACGGCACGTGCCTCCCTTGCCCGCCTAGCTACGCCACTCCTCATGATGTAATGGAACTGACGAACTTTAGATAATGTTCATTTACGTGAGTGGATCGAAAGAGTAAACCGTTCACCATATGGTGTCCCAATGATTAATAAAAGAAAATATGGGGTATACATTTATGTTTTGACTTCTATCGGTAGTCTAAAAGAAAAGTTGTGCTTCATCCAACAAGGGATCAAAAATCGATCTGGGGAGATTATAACCAAACATTCATATTTTGGCCCGTATTTGGTCAATCATTCCAAAATCGGGCAACTAAATAATAAGCAATGATTTCTGGGAATTGTGTGTCCCAATGCATGATGAATCCATAAATCTCCTCAAGTGACCTACTTGTTTGCTGACGCATATCTTTTGTTCTAAATCACCGATTGAAATGCACTAAAATTTATATTAAACCTTGATTATTCCTCTTTAAGGTACCTTTAAAATATAATGCATACAATAAAACAAAACAAATAGACACAGACATAGAGTATAGAAAATTTACATAGAGTATAGAAAAACCAGTCACGAGATATTTTTCATAATATTTTTTCACCATGAAAAACTATGGAGTCCGTTGCGGTTTTGCAATTTTGTAGACCGATAACACACGGTTGATACGTACTCTTTTTAGACCTTTACCACTTTTAAGGATTCATGTTGAGTCGGCTTTATCACTCGTTTTCCTTATTTAGATAATAACAGATAGCAAGATCAGCCCAACAAATGCTACCTGCTCCGATTAAGTAACTACTATGGTTAGAAAAGGAGGTCCCAGTGGTAAAATCACAAAACATTTCTTCTTTACATGTCTCATTGTACACTTTATTTTCAAAAGGTCATGTTTATAGACAAATAGAGGCTCTAGATTCAAAAGGAAATTCAAATTTCACTAGGTTCGTTTAATTTTAGTATGAGATTTTCTATAGCGAATCAATCACACTGTTCACCATTAACGCATATGCATATTTTATTTTTATCGCAACAGTTTCTATTGTAGGCCCTACTGACTATGATCTATCTTACCATACTAATCATATTTGTTTTTGTTTCATTTTGGAGATAATTTAGATTTTTGTTTTTACATTGTGTGCTGTGTGATCGTCTTGACCAAAGCCAAAACGCTTTTATAAGCATTTGTAAAGTAAGGTTTCAAAAACCTTTTTTGATTTATCTATAAACTAGAATGACTGTTATTTCAGCTGCTGAATTGAAGACAATTGCAGTTGCATCATACAATACATATATCGGTTTACAGAGGCTATATTGGGACGATATGCGTGTGTAGCACACAAAAAGTTTGTATTTTACACTATTTTCGCCCATAATTGGGGTGAAAAGTGTTTTATTGTAACAATGTGCGCGCGCAGCGCGCACAAATTATATATTTTACGCTATGTATGGTATGTCCCATGATCGGAGTGAATTTTGGTGGAAAAGGGCTGCTTGCCCCTTTGCCCTCCAGATTTTCTCTTTCATTTCTTGTCAGAGGGCCACTCTGTCCCTCGCCACCCCACTGGCTATGCTACTGACTATGACATTGGGCACGCGAACACTTTAGATTAATGTAATTGATTTACCTGGCAAGCATACAAGGCCAACATCCGTGGGATCTTCAATTGGGTCCCAATCGCTGATGAAGCCCACTAAGTTGTGATCAAAAGGGCAATCCAATAAATGTTGCTCCTCACCACCACAATCAAAAAACGCGAAGTACATCGGTCCACTAGTACGATATCCGAATTTGCCCAACACGGGTGATAATGGAAGGGAGAATCCAAACATACGACATGCTACTCTGGCATATCTGACATTCCAAGAAGATCCGTCTATGGCTCCCCATGGTCGGTTTCCTATGCGGACCTCAAGACGGCCTTCAAATTCGGTGTTACCTCCAACTAAACGCCACTCGTATGTAGTGTTTACTGTGAAAATAGTATAATGACACACATAAGTTACATTACATACATTGTAACGCAAGTTTCCGAGGATCTGAAAATTACGAAGGGAAATGTTACAATTTAACAGTCCTCTTTCTGTTGGTGTGCTTTCATACCAAGACCTCACACGGATAATAATACCGAATAAAGACCTCAGTCGGAAGACATTGAAATAAAATTTTTGCCATAACCTGAGTTTCTAACCGGCTCCTTGGTCTGGGCGGACATTTTATAAATGAATCTAGAAGAGCAGCAACGACGCCACTTGTTTGTTAAATCTACGTCACATGCAACATTTTAGGGTAAAATTAATCGGCCGTTTTTTAGGGCTGTTTTCCTATAACTGGTCTTTAATGCTTTGCGTGCTAGCCATGCGCTTCAACGGAAAAAGTTGAAGTTTTGAAATATTTTCTCAAAATATCAAGAGCTATCTTCAGAACTACTGAACCAATACTAGGCTTGTTTGTACTCATTTTAACGCATTTTCCATGCTGATTCCAAATATGGTCATGACAATTTACATTTCTGAAATTTTTGAATTTTTACAAAAAATTTGAAACATGTCGTCTGCAGTCGACACCCGCGTGAAGAGAGTTAAATGTAGTTCTGTGTGGAGAGTGCCCGTTAAGGGCACTACTATAGCCTCAATTCCAGTAACAAAAATGCAATTTGTTTTTTAAATGACCAATGATATTTTTCTGAAATATTCACAGTATGTAGTATGAACATGTAGAAATAGAATGAAGTAGTTGCCGTACTTGCTCTTCTCCAATTTTTTTTAAGCCCTATATCCATGGGACTCATGTTAAGGCCCTTGGACCTCTGGTTTTCATTGCATCGGAGTCATACTGAAGTCCTCTGAAACAATGCAAATACATCGTAGTGTTGTAAGCCTGTGCATCTTTTTTGGCTGGAGAGTGCACGTGACAGTGGGAAGAAAGGAGGACGGTGGAAATATCTAGGCAGAGACAGCCTGACAGACGCATAGAAAGAGACGATGTTTATATTTAAAAAAAATTATACTTACGGTGGTTTATAGTAAGCTGTTTCCCAACGCAAATTGTAGTAAGCCAGAAAAAGAGAAGGATACAACATAAACTGAAAAAGCCCATATTGAAGAGCGTAACAATTCAGTGTTCTAACTGAGATGAACGAATCTCACGTTGAAACTTTTAAAGACACAGCCACTCCCTTGTTCAATGTACGCAATGAGACGATCATACAAATTTATTGGCTGTCATTTGGATGAGATATTTATATTGTAGCAACAAATAACTCATTATGGTCACGTTATAGTTGTCTTCGGGCAAATTGGTTTGTTTTTGTGAAAGTTATCATACTAATTATCAACTGTCAGACCATTGTTGAGGCAAATATTTTGATGTTATTGTAACACTGGCAATTGAGCAAACAATACTTAAAACCCCTGCAGCATACCGGTTTTTTAAAGGACAAATAACATCATTAATTTCGCCTTAATGAGCACTTGACACCTGTGTCATTAATCTTACATTGAGTGTACCCGTTTAATATAAAGGTAGGGCTTAGTATTAGATCTGTCCACTCAAGGCTACTAATTTTAATCCATATTTTTAGCATTTATATAAGTCAAACATAATAGATCAACATTATTGTGTCAAAACAATCCAAAAATAATCAATCATTATTGACTCATTAAAGTTGTTATTGTGCAAATTGTTTCCTTCTCGGTTTGTGGTTTGTTGCATATTACAGAAAACAATAGGCCTATGGCAAATTATAATACAATTTTCAAAATGTGACCCGTAAATGTTACTAAATTTGCTCAATTTATGTTAAAAATCACTTTTAACAATTGGTCTCTCATATTTTCGTTTATTTATTTATTTATTTGAGAGAGAAATTAAAACAAATTATGTCTCTGTCCTTAATTTATACTCAAAATCTAAATATGATCAACAACTTCCTGTTGAGCCGACGAAACAAATAACGTGTACACTTCTTACTTTTTAGAATCTATTTTTCGGAAGACCAATTATCTCTTTGCTCATGTTGCTAGTCTTCCTCAAGTCATGTTTCCATTCACAAACCAGGATTTTTCAGGGGGATTATCATTATATTATGCAATGTTTCCGTCGGGACAGTGTTGTTTCGGGATGTCGGACCAAAATGCAATTCACGCGTACCAACGTATTGGCTTGCTAATTATGCTAAATATTCACATTTACACTGAAAAATGTTCCCGTTTTCTCACATAGATGCATCAAGGGCTATATTTGAAATTGTATGTAAGTTTGAAGACAATCTATGAGCGGCCATTTTCTGACTCTCAGCGTGAGTATTGAGGACTGGAGGATTTATTCTAATTCGACGTCCTCCAAATCCGTACAGGCAGTTGTGCATAGAGTACTGTGGGCATTCTTGTACCCTTTTGTTCCAGATCCTAGTTCGGAACCCTTGTATTAACTGTGAAGCATCAGTATTCTTTTAATACGATCGTCGACGGCTTGATAGGTTGAACAGTTGCCTACCCCTGTTGTAAACTAACTCGAAATAAGAGCAAGTAATATAATACACGATTGCAGGTGCGGTTTTTTATTCATTCGCTGTAATTATGTTCCACGGTTGATGTGATCATTTATTAATTTTTCTAACAAAAAACATTATATAATGTTCAATTCCAGACTTGGATAATATCAATAGCTATTATACTAATACATAAATTTAAAAGCTATTTTCAAGATAGATTTTTGTTTCTATATCACATTATTCATCTTTTTCTGCTTGTTTGTGGTATTTTTATTCTATAAACTGTACATTTGAGTGCAAATTGAGGGCGCTATTTACATATATTTTAATTAGCCAAATTATATGACTTATTCCTTACATTTCATGATAAAAATACCCTTGCCATTTTAGCCTTTTTTCTGATGTTCTAATACCATTATACAAGTGTTTACCCCTTGTAAAGATGCAAACAAGATTTAAGATAAATAGCGCCATTATTGTTCAACTTTTCTTTAAAATCACACAGTTTTACATTACATCAAACAACCGCTGTAACCTATACTACTTAAAACAGAAAATTATATAGCAGAAAGAATGATCTTAACAATTTCATTAAAGCCAGGTATATGGTTAGACGTTTCTTACTTGCAAGATGCCACCAGTGCGTATTTTAAGGCTTCATTCTGCAGTCGAATAAAACGCAGTATACGTGCAGTTTACATTCATCTGAACTACTGTATATTATACAAATTAATCGTGATACAATATTAAGAATATTTTCATGAGGTGAAATATGGATGGTCACATTCAACGAAGCTTCACCATTATATATATGTTACAACTTATTTCACTGCTCTCCATTGAATAATTCTGACGATAAATATGATATAGATCTTATCATAAACCTGAAAAAAAGTTTACAGCAACATGAATTACCAGAAATAGAAAGTCATGAAACGTTCGTTAAATAGACGACAATATGCTGAAATGGTATCTTAGTCGCACATCCAATTCCGACGGGGCTGTACTAAAGTCTGCACAAAAAGAAACTCAGCTGTTATAAATACGCCTATAGATTCAGAACTATGAATTGTTTTCACAATATTTAAACATAGTGAGAAGGATGATTTATTTACACGCATTTTGATACCCCATTTGTCCAATGCCGTTCAATATTGACAACACAGCAGAGCTTTTAAAGAAAAATACCCAAATCAAAAAGTTGCAGTTTACAGCCATCAATGGTTATTACACAAAGTAAAGCATGTGGCACGTAAAACCCGCCATTATCTTCGCGCTGACTTCAAATCAATACAAATAGCTGCAACTTTTAAATTCGGGTATTTTTCTTTCAAAACGCTGCTGTGTTCTTAATATTGAACCAAATTGAACAAATGGGGTATCAAACTGCGCGTAAATAAATCCTCCGCCTTTTTATGTTGAAATATTGTGAAAACAATTATCTGTTCTGAAGCTATAGGCGTATTTACAGCTGAGTTTCTTTTTGTGCAGACTTTATAATTATGAGCCATGTGGAGGTTAAATTGAGGGGGAGCAAACATTTGTTGGTATTAAATCCAAAAAGGGGAAGCAGTTTTTGGCATGTCGAAAAAAAGGGGGAGGGGGAGATATTTTTAGCACACATTTACCGGCACCTTAATGAGAGCTATTACAAAAACCTTAGGGAAACAGAAGGTCCCACAGAAACCTTCAAATAATAGTTCCTACTCGCTGCGCTCGCATGATATTATTTAGTCCATTAAGGTTTGAAAATTGGGTTATGAAAAATTTGGCATGTGGAAAGGGGGACAATAATTTTGGCAGGCTTAAAGGGAGGGGGCAAGGAATGTTGGCAGGTTGAGAAGGGGCAAACAATATTTGGCACGCCATTGGAAATTTTCCACCCCTGGCTCATCATTATTGCACAGCCCCTAGCTACTTTTAGTTTGGTCTCCAGGCCAGAAGGAATTGGTTATCAATAAACCTCCTTTTATTTGATGGCGAAAAGAATTGTTCAACTGTGTTTTTTCCTTATAAACTGAGCTCAAAAAGAAACTTATAATTTTTTACAACTTGTTAATCACAAGGTCATATCTTAAAATACTGTCAATCAAAATGAACCAAAATTACACACAGGATTACCTTAATACTCTACTCAAAACACATGTCAGTAACCAACCAGTTGTCCAACTGACACAAGAGCAAAATGCACTGTCATGGGACAGCTTCCTGGACTTCCTTTACTTTCACAGCCCAACATTTGGCACCCAGGACAAAAAATCTGTGAGAATGCATACAAGATCCTTGCACAGATGATAAAACGGTGCTGCTTTCTGCTTTTCATACACTTTTTTCATGAAACAGGGCTGAGCTGTGAATGTGGTCCAGGAAGCTGTCCCATGTCAGTGCATTTTGCTGTTGTGTCAGTTGGACAACTGTTTGGTTACTGACATGTGTTAAGAGTAGAGTATTGAAGTAAATCTGTGTGTAATTTTGGTTCAATTTGATGGACTGGATTTCAAGATATGACCTTGTGAAAAAGTATAAGTTTCTTTTTGAGCTCAGTTTAGATGAAAACAATTACATTATGTTAACATACGTCCATGAAAGACTTTGAGGTTTGATACATAGTTATAAAGTTTGAGAAATGGGTAGAAATAGGATATACTACTGAAAATTTCTTTGTATTTGACCTTTTGTATTTTGTATCTTGACCGGTGCATATTTTGGTTCAAGAAAAGGAATTTGGTGTCGAAATATATTGCAAATGTAACTTACGGAATTTGCTTACAATCAATTATCACTTATTGAAACTTTTACGCCTCAAGAAAAAGTAAAAAGATTTGAATGTCGTCGGAAGTGTATACAACATTCATTAAAACTCATTTTATTCATACGATCGAAATAATAGTCGAACGTACACGCGATGTTCATAACACTGTACGTACATGGCGTGTGGGATGGTCATACCACATCAACATAACCGACTTTAGTTACGATCGACGGAGTGAAACCCATAGGCCACATATGCGCTGGAACTTAATTTGCTTTGTTTTTGTTCGGCTCAAAATTATAAGGGGACATTTCTGAGAGTGGAAACTAACGATTTGTGAAAAAGAAATAAAACACTATTTCTTATGGAAATGTTACAGCGTGGTTTTAACCGCAAATGTATATCCGTGTCATTCAGGTCGCGTTGACTCACATTTTTTTGTTGGCTTTACGTGGTTTTCGCGACCCTTGAGTCACCATCTTCTTCTTCCTAGAACCGCTTTGAGTGTTGATATCCGATTCTGTATATTTAAATCCAGTAAAGACTCGCTTGTACTTGCTCCCAAGCCAATTCTCTTCGTTGATTAATTCCACCGGGATGCGTTTAACCCCTGGACCCTTCGGCGGGTCATATGCAAGATAATGGCCTGAAAAATAAGAAAAAAGTATTGTTTATTTTCTACCAAAATCCTTTTCTGACAATCGCATCCTTTGTAGTGTAGATCATGTTAGTATTTACATGGGTGCGCCTACTATACCTTTTACATGTTTTATCTTATCTTACATTATAACCATGAAAATCTTAGGTGATTCCTTGGAATATACGCTGTCGAAGTTACGTACTAATCGGATTAACTACCATAGCAATAGAGGAATACAATTTTTGAATAGATCGCCCTGCACTACAAGCAAATTGCACTAATCACCTGTGTATGTCTGAATTGAATACAATACCAGTCTTTTCAAAAATACTAATCTTACAGGTGCGAGTGATCAGCCTTTCTTTGACATCTATGGTTCAATGCATAGGTGCCGCGTGAACGTTGTAGTGCTGGGCGATCTATTCAAATATTGCATTCCTCTATTGCTATGGTAATTAATCCTGTGACATCATCACTTCGACAGCGTATAGTTTTCTGACTGGGTACTTTTCAACTCAATATCTCCATCAATATGATCAAATCAGATTGATAAAGTATTTTGGTGCCATGATGAAAGCTGCGAAGTTGTCAATGTTCCAATATCAGGTTACTTACCAGGGTGTTGTATGCTTTCTAACATATAATTGTGTTTGTCTGCACTTGCAGCTGCAACTGCCCTTGGTGGTACTTCACTCGGATCCGGGAATTGCGCCGCAAAAAGTCTAGGATCTGCTCCGATAACATCTTCGATCAGGTTATGTGGTAAAGCCTGTAAGATAACTAACTAACTAACTAACTAACTAACTAACTAACTAACTAACTAACTAACTAACTAACTAACTAACTAACTAACTAACTAACTAACTAACTAACTAACTTCAACTAACTAACTAACTAACTAACTAACTAACTAACTAACTAACTAACTAACTAACTAACTAACTAACTATTATATTATTAAACCATTGCTGTGACGTCAGTCTATTCAATAAACTGTAGATTATTTTCTAAGTGTGGATTCGTACAAAACATCTAATCTACAGTTTATTGAATAGAATTACTGCTGTTTCTAAATTAAATGAAAGGAAAAAGAACATGCTCATGAAAATATTTTTTTTTTAAATGAATGACATTCGAAAATTATGAAACCATTTTATACAGTAAAAATACAATGAATACAGTATTTTATTTGTACATGTACAAAGCGCTGAACTTACGTTTTTCCAAATATATACGAGGGTCATTTAAAAAGTTCTACCTCCATCCTCACATCTCTGTTATCTTACGTGCCAGTAAATTGAAATTACCCGTTTAATAAATCTTGGCTACAAAATAAAAGTATTTGATTAAAATAATTATGATTTTTGGTTGTAAAAGTGTTGGTTAATGCAGATTTGGTATGTCGGAAACGGACTGAAAAAAAAAGGTTAATTTTTATTAAAAAGATTGCCCTCATCTATGTGGAAATCATTACAGGTTTATTTCTGAAAACGATTAAATTGCTTTATTTCTGTTCAAATAATTTAATCATAATGGTTGCAGATAGTATACAGTTTTACTGGGTATTGAGTATTTTGCACAACAAAACCGATACAATGTTCAGAATAGCCTTTATATTGACCTTTTTCCATAGGTTGTTGACTTCGATCGGGTGAGCACTTGTTGGTTCAAGTCGTATTAATTGGCTCACAAGTTAAAATCAAATAAGTCGTATGCACAATTTTTACCTAGCTAGGTATTGTAATCGTTTGGTTCTTCCGCTGGCAACAAACCACTGTAATTTTCCCGTTTTCTTCCGCTGGCAACAAAGTTAGTACGAGGAACCCATACCGTAGTAGCTCTGCACAATAGGTAGATAGATAGGGCATACCGATAAATGATGTGTCTGTTTTGCCCGTTATTTAAGTTTGTGTTGCGAACTACAACAAAGTGAAATTGCACATGTCCAGGGAATGTGTGTATGAGAGGATTGATGGCTAATATGATTTTGGAAGGGCTCAGTGGGAATTGAAAGGTTATTGCAAAAACTTGAATAATAGTGACAGTGATTGGTGTACACTCTAAATTAGAAAGACTTGAAATATTAGTTGAGACTTGTACATTTTTAAGTCTTTAAGATTTATTTTACGCGGGGTTGGATTTAAATTTTACTTTTGGGATCGGGAAATGAAAATCTATTTTTAAATCTTTCGAAAGACTTAAACATTAAACCAATCACAACGCGATGGTGCGTGCACGTGATCAAATCGAAACGTTTTCCTGGACTGCTCAGCCGCCATCTTTCTTTTGCGATTTTGTGTGGTGGCGAGCGAATGAATGAAGTGATATGGACGAATTTGTTTTGCAGAATGGCATCCCAAATGCTGTAATTGCCAATGTCAATGACTATATCTTAATTCCATGAAAAAGCTTACATTGTTGTGCACGAAGGGCCAATGTGAACATTATCTTCAATCGCCAAGGTAGTAGTCTGTGCTTCTGCTGTATAAGCTTACCTATACACATATATAATTTATAAATGGGTAAGCTTATTTCCATGAAGGATCACACTCGGCCACTGCAGTGACACTGGAATTATCATGGCACTGCAGACTATTGCTTGAACTTTATGAAAGAAGTAGTCCTGACTTGGTATTACTTCTGTGAATAGACGTATTACTTGATAAGAAGTCACACAGACTTGTAATTAATATCGATATTTAAATCCCCATAAAGATTTATATTATTTTGAAATAAATCCCAGATATGCTTAAAAGTAAATCTTAAAGGACTTGAATATTAAATCCAATGGACTTGCTGTCACTTGCATTTTTAATCTTTCAAGGATTTGACATTTTAAGTCTAAGGATAGTCTTATTTTTTAATCCAAAGGTTTTGTCACTGATTACAGTCCGCCTTGGATTTAAAAATTAAATCTTTTTAATTTGAAAATAAGTCTTTGAAGTATTAACATTTGCTCTTTGTAAATTTAAACTTTTAATCTGAAAGTTTTATTTTTAAATCCTGTGGGACTGAAATTGATAAAACTTTGTAAAGACTTATTTTAATCCTATATTGATTGGTCCTAACTACAGTCTTTGAAAGTTTTGTAAGTAAGTCTTTTGGATTTGAATTCAAATCCCTGTAATTTAGAGTGTATAGTAAGCAATAGTTAAAATAATGGCAGGTGAAAGCAAAGCTACCAGAGTGTCCTATTTTACATCTCTGTACAGAAAATATGTCAGTTTACAACCATTATTATAATAAATTATACCAGATATAGTACACTCTTAGGGGCATATACCAGTTCATCGACCCATTATGCCTTTAGTGTTATTATGCCTCTGAGCGGAGACAATAAATAAAAAAAAGAACATTTCTGACCAAATTTATGGTCCCCAAGAATTGTCTGGTCAATTATCCTTTTATGATTGAAAGAAAAACACCACATTTTATAAACTCTTGTGATAAGAACGGGGTCACCAGTGAAATTGGTTTTGAAATAGAAACTTAAAACTACACCAACACTCTCGTTTCAGTACCATACCATCTGCACAAGGACATTACTTTGTGAAATTTTTGTAACCAGTTTTAGTTCTGCTGTATTCTGTTCAAGTATCAGTAACTGTTTACATATTTAGTTGATGTAAACTTATTTGTATTTTCTGTGTTTTGTCATCTTGAATGAGCAACAAACAAGGTAAGAAAATAATATCGATTTCATTGTATTAATTTTGTAATTCTAATATTGGGTGGATGACTTAAATTTAGATTAGATCAATACGTGTCGATATTCATAAATATGTCAATTCAACAATTTAAAATGAGTGCTGTAAGTCCAACCATCATAATGTGTGCATCTTTTTACATTTTGTGGTTTAGATATAAAAAATGTTTTAATTAATGCAGCTCCATTTCATATTCTGCTGTATGTATTGTACTGTAATTATTTCAACATTGCTCTGTACACTTAGGTTTTTACCTAGCTGGGGGTTTACAACCCCCAAGCTAGGTCCTGTTTTTCTATCCGATCCTTTCTTTCTTTCTTTCTTTAGGGGTGGTGCAATAATTATGTGTACCCGGGGGGGTGAATTCTCAAAATGGTCTGCCAAAAATCGCTTGCCCCCCCCTTTGGCCGTGCCAAAAAACCTTTTCCCCCCCCCTTTCGACGTGCCAAAAAACCTTTGCCCCCTCTTTTGATGTGCCAAAAAATCTTTGCCCCCCCCTTACACATGCAAGATTTGGGGAACCCGAATTTAAAACCTTAAATTGTCTTAACATCTAATGCGAGCGCAGCGAGCAGGAAATTTTGCATATTTGAACGTGTTCGTAACGTTTTCCTACGCCTTTTTAGGGCGTAATATAGAAACGGTGCCCAAAATATCTGTGCCAAAATTGCTTGCCCCCCCTTTCGACCTGCCAAAAATGCTTGCCCCCCTTTTGGCCTGCCCAAAATCTTTGCCCCCCTATAATTCAGCCCCGGGGTACACACAATTATTGCACCACCCCTTACCTAGCTGGGGTATTCTAATGCTATCCGATTCTGCTTTCTTCAGGAAATTTCAAAATGCTTCTCCTCCAGGTTACATCCTACAATTACGTATCTTGCACATATGTATCAGCTATATCCAGTGCCCTTAAGGTGCAAACAGAATTGGGGTCAAAGGTCATTAAGGGGGAATTTCCGGTATATAACCAAATACCTTCGAAATGCTCCTTCTGCCACATATTACATAGCACAATGACGTCACTTACACATGTGCATCGGCTTTACCCAGTGTCCATAACTTGCACACGGAATTGGGGTCAAAGGTCATTAAAGACCCATTCATGGATCCCAGCGAAAGTGTAAAAATTTAAAATTGTTCATAAATTGCTTAAAAGGGAAGGATAAGTTATTCAAATTAAGGGGTCAGGTCAAAGGTCATACAGAGGTCAAATTTTAGAAATGCTTTTCCTGGACAACTTTAAGGGGTACGGGCTCAAACTTGGTGACAACAAACTTAATGATCAAAGGAACATTTGAAACACTTTGCAGGGGTCAGGTCAAAGGTTAACTGGGGTCAAATCTTATAATTTCATTTTCTGGATATCTGTAAGGGGTACGGGGCTCAAACTCAGTGACAACAAATCTCATGACCATGGGGAACATTTTGCAATGGTCAGGTCAAAGGTCATGCAGAGGTCAAATTTATTTTTGAAATGCATTTTCTTGACATCTGTAAGGGGTACGGGGCTCAAACTATGTGACAACAAACTTACTGACCAGGGGAACACTTTGGAACACTGTGCAGGGATCAGGTCAAAGGTTATCTGGGGTCAAATCTTAGAATTATATTTTCTGGACATTTGTAAGGAGTACAAGACTCAAATTCGTGACAACAAACCTCATGACCAGGGGAACATTTTTGGAACATCTTTCAGGGGTCAGATACCTCCAAAATACTAACATGCCCCAGCTAGGTTTGTGGTCTATGACCACCATTTGCCTCTAGTTGTATTTTGTAAGTATATACAAGGTTATTAACAAACTGTTCATCTTATTTCCACGTCAAGATGCATCAATTGCTTAAAATAAGGACGTAATTGCGAATTACCCTTAAACATGGTCCAGTCGAGATCTGGCAAATTTCACTAATATTTGTGCGTCTGTTGAACCCTTTGATGTTTTCTTCTCATAAAAACATGCTTTATTTTATTTTGTCACAAGGCATGTCAGGGAGCTTAAATAGGTCCAAAATATTTATCCTGAGTAAGCAGTTGGACAACCGCATCTTAAAAATATTTTTATGGAGATTATCCAAAGCTACAATATGATGCTTACTAAACTTTCGGCTACAGTTTTTAACCGTTTCCGACGTACCAAATCTGTATTAACTTTAGCCAACATATCTACACAACCAAAATTCACATTTTCATCAAATTACCTCTAGATTTAAGAGTATAAGCATGGCTAATTTCAATATCCTGACACGTAAGATAACAGAGTTGTGATGATGGAGGTAGAACTTTTAGAATGACCCTCGTATAAGAGGCCTACAGAGTCTTTATTGTATACAAAATTGTAGGCCTATTAGTAATGTAAAATAACAACGCAAATTTTGCATTTTGAGTGCAACTCGGCCATGTGACTTTATTACTTTCATTTGTGTCATAAATGTATAATTCCGCTAAGATTTGTTATAATTATAGACCTATATTTTTTATCTATTCATTTTAATTAAAAATATTTCATCTTTTGTCGGGTTTTTTCTTTTCTGTTCTTTTTTCTCTTTCTTCCTTTTCTTTTCAGTCGCTTACGCGTATACAACAGTTTCAATCGTCTTTGGACCACCTTTTTAAATCATAGATCAATGGACATCAAATGTGATACTTTTAGTTAGTATTAACATTTGGTTAATGGCGCCATTTTGAATATTTTGGGCATCTATGTTCCATTTATAAGTAATTATATGTGACCTGATTTAAGTTAATGAGACACTTTGATATATAAGCACAAATGTGAAACAAGGTCAAAATTGATAAAATGTTGACAGCAAAATGATCTTTAATCATTCACAACTTTTGATAGGAATACCGTAGCATGTTGATTTTGGTATCAAAATGTTCATTATTTAATACAGATAACAACAATATGAATATCTCAATTGTGTAATTTCCCTCATTCCGCCTCATTTACTCATGCTAAGGGCCCAACTCCAGCTCGTATTAAGACCTGTACCGTTGTCCTGGAAACATATATAATTTCGAATATATGTAATATTGTATGTTCATGTATTAAAGGTCCCCTGAAGACGAAAACATTCTGTCTATAAAACTTTTCCTAATATTAAGTTTTTTCTTAATATCTCAAAAACAGTTTTGATGGAGTTGGGCCCTTCTTCCACTCAGGTATTCAATTGTAAACTGATTCCACGATAGAAGAAGCTGGTTTATTCTTTCTATCTTTTCTTTATTTTTTCTCAAGTTATTTGTCTTTTGTCCTGTTTAATCTAAAAGCAAAATGAATAAAAAAAATAAATAAAAAAAAAAAGCTGGTTTAGCTGAGTGGCATAGCTCCATACTCAGTCAGTTTTACTGAAAATGAGTGACTTAAAGTTTCTTAGCTTCAGCGACGAAGCGTCATATATGACCCCCCCCACCACCGAAATGGCAATTTAAATTAAAAAAATATAGCAGTTCTGCCTCGGAACTAAACCTAGTATAAAATTTGACCCAATGTGAGTAAATGAGGCGAATTGCGGTAAACACCATGTGACCCGATATAAGTAAATGAGGCGGAATGCGAAAAAAGTCATTTTGATATATAAGCACAAATGTGAAACAGGTCAAAATTTATAAATGTTGGCAACAAAATGATCTTTAATCATTCATAACTTTTGATAGGAATACTGAAGTATGTTAATTTTGGTATCAAAATGTTCATTATTTAATACAGATTACAAAAATATTAAAATCTCAATTTTGATATTTCCCTCAAAGTGTCTCATTTACTCATGCTGGGTCACATTGTGCTATTTTGTGCTTATGCTATTTTGTGCTATTATTGTGACACGGCGACCTTAGATTTAAAACAAAAATTAAGTCCCATGAGCTGGGGTGGTGGTAGATATTGATGAGAAAGTAAAATCCTGAAAATTTGAGCTTCATACGCTATTTCGTTTTCCCGTGGCATCAATTTGAAATTTAGGGGGATCAGCGTAAAAATGTGTCGCAATGCGAAAGACGATGTTTTTCATCCATTCGAGGTCCATAAATGTATAAAGGGAACCCCCTACAACTTTAAAAAGTATGTATCCTGGGCAGGGATGCAAATTGTGCGGGAGCGGGGAGCACCGCTCCTAGGAAATGACAGTCAAAATTGAGGAAATAAAGCTTTGAGAAGAAAAAAGAAAGAGGAAAAAAAAGAGGAAGGGAGAAGAAAAAGTAAAGAGGAGAGGAAGAGGGAAAGAGGAAAGAAGAAGAAGAAAAAGAAGAAGAAGAAGAAGAAGAAGAAGAGGAGGAGGAGGAGGAGGAGGAGGTAGAAGAGGGAAACGATCTCAGCAAAAGATGATAAGTAATAGGTGAAGCAGTGAAGCTGCTGAATGGAAGAGAGGAAGACACTTGTGCAAAATATTGAGGAATTCACATCAAGAAATAAGAGCTTTAAGTATTAAAAGAAGAGGAAGGTGTTGGTGTTAGAATATGGATATGAATAACAATGCATATTTGAGGAAATTTACAATTTATCATCAGGAGGTATTCAATTTAATGGGAAAAAAAAGAAGTTGGGTGAAGGCAGGTGGTAATAGGGCACATATCTGAGGAAGTTTATAAAGTGAAGGCAATGAGGATTGTATGGAAAAGTCATAAAGGAATTCAATGTATCAATACTAAAAAATCAGAAGTGCCAGTGAGAAGATGACGACCTGGAAAATCGTGAGGGAATTTTAAAGAACATAAATCACTGTACAAGTTGTAAAGGATAGTGAAATGGACTCATCAACATTAAGAGGTAAACATAAAAAGGCAGTAACCAAACATGGTCACACAGATATGGAGATACAGGGGGTCAGCAAGTGGCTCCTATACTGACCAGCACGATTTGAGGAAATTAAAGGAAACAAATAGAGAGGGTCAAATCAATCAAACATGATAATTCAAATTTGATTCCTATTGATGCAAAAATTGAGGACGTTAAAACTAAGGGCATGCTGCAAACAGATGCCAGTGCTAAGCAAATAATTGAATCTTTGTACCATGGAGTACCGTAACTTTGGGCACTTTTTAAACCACTGCTTCCAAACAAAACAAATTGTATTTCTAATTATCTCTTTTTTGTGACATTAGGGCTCCCTTCTTCACTTTGAAGTTGAAAAAAAAATTTAAATATTTTTTTAAGAGTGCCCTAGGGGTTAAAAATAGCCTGACCAAAGTTACCCCGCATTTGGGGCAACTTTGGACAGAGTATTAGGCTACATTCCACGAAGAAAAAAAAATCAAAAAATATATATATGGGCAAGTTGTTGTTTTTTGTGACATTTGACCCCTTGCAAAATTAATCAAGCAAACATCCTTGCTCACAAATATCGATTTTTATTTTTCTGAAAAAATGTAAAAAATGCTCATTTTGGTCAAAAATCCTGATTTTTTCATAAATTTCGAGGAAATTGGACATGAGTGAGTATTATTTCTTCCAAATATATTTCTTAACAGATTGACACCAAATATGACTAAAAACAATATTGCTGTACGAAAATATGACCATTTAAAAAATATATTCGACTGACCAAAGTTACCCCGCTGACCGAACTTACCCCATTTATGATATTTCAAATGATATTGTTAAAGAACACTCAGACAAAGAAAGAGGTGGGAATTTCAGAAGGGGCAGAGTGACAAAAATGAAAGAGAAAAGGGCTTCCTCTGACAAAAAATGAAAGAGAAAATCATATGGAGGGGCAAAGGAAAAGAATAGAAAGTAGCCAATCATTGGCCAAACTAGTATAAAATAACCTATTTTTTGCGCGCTACGCGCGCACACTTTCCCCAATAAAGCCCTCTTTGAAAGTTCGAACATTTTACACGTAGTCTCTTTAAAAAAACATCCTATGTAAAGTTACCATTATCATCTTTCGAAGTGCAGAACAAACCTATTTTATGTCTAGTATGATTGAGGAAATCTTGAGCCTAAAAACTTTGCTCCTGAGGAAGAAATCACAATTTGCACCCCTGATCCTGGGGTACTTAATTGTGTAGAGTTCAAATCTGGCATCAGAAAACTTGTAACTCCTTTACTTTAAAAGATATAGGGCCCTCAAAATGCAACTTTGTCCATCCAGAACCAACATTGGGGGGTCAGAACTCCAAAAGTAAAAATAATTTTTTGTCCATTTTTTTGCCAGTCGGAACCCTTTAGTAGGACATTACTCTTATCCAATATTGAGTCAATTAGAATAATTTTAGCTGAGATATTACCCATGCAAAACTCCAATAGTACATTTTTTTTATTTTTTTTCCCCCCTGAAAACCAATGTCAGACAATTTGCCCCACCATCAACTTTAGGTATGTTGAAAATATGTTCTTGGACAACATTTCTGAGAAATAGTGGCTTGGGGTATTGATGACTTTGCATTAAAAACATCAGTTAGGCTTGCCTCTTACATAGGAGTCATTCCAGCCATATCAACAAAAAGGGTTGGTTGGTCAGTGGTCATCCCCTCAAATTTTGCTGAAAATCATTTCTAGCATACCTCTATAAGCATAATGAACACATGGAAAAAATGAATGCTCAACTCCAAGTGGTTTGGGAGATATGGCTTGTCAAAATTTGGCCCAGACCCCCACTTTTTGCTCTCTCGAGTCATGTCGTTGAATTAGTAGCGTTTTGGGACACTCTTGTTTTGACTTTGAAAAATGATATTATGCTGAAAAGTACTAACTGGGGTAACTTTTACCCAGAAAAACAGAATCTGGCCTCAGAAATAGTGTATCTTATCTACTTAAAAAGTTATGGGTAACCCCAGTTTACCCCACTCCCCCTAGGAGGATTTTTGGAATCAGGTATTTTTGAGACCCTAATGAATTGAGGTTTTGAAATCCGCTTGCCTGCACATTGGCCAGCGGTGAGTGAGGCGGTGAGGGCGCTTTTTTTTTCAAAATGGCCGGCAAAATCACAAAAATCAACATAACTAGGCCAGTGAAGCTCCTAGCAGCATAATTATGATGTCTACACCCATGTTTTCAGGGTCAAGGAATCCAGTAGTATCACCTACAACAACATGGGACCTAAATTTCCAAGATGGCTGCCAAAATTTCAAAATGGCCGACATTGAAAATGAAAAATTACCTATATCTCATTCCTTGAAGTTCCTGCAAGCATAATTTTGATGTCTATACCCATGTTTACAGGGTCAAGGAGTCCAATAAAATCACTAAGAACAGCCCAGGACACAAAGTTCCAAGATGGCTGCCACTGAAATTCAAAATGGCTGCCATTTAAATCAATTTGGCCTATATCTCAGTCGTTGAAGCTCTAAGGAGCATGTCTCTGATGTATACCGTGTTGTTGGGATCAAGGATTCCAGCAAATACATTGAGGTTTTGAAATCCGTTTGACTTCACATTGGCCAACGGTGGGTTAGGCTGTGAGGGCGGTTTTTCAAAATGGCATCAATAATGACACCATAAATAATCAACGACATGTCTATTGCCTAAACACAAGAAGTGTCAAAGCCTACTCCTGATAAACATGTCGACTGCTAAGTGCCAGAAGTGGGTAAGTGCAATAGCTTGCCTGTGAACATTTGGCAATATATTGTATATTGTACTCACATACACATGGCAGCTACACATGGCAGCTATTGCACGTATCCACTTGGGCACTGAACAGTCGATGTTCCAACTCCAAAATCAACAAGTAATCTAATCATATTCAGTAACTATATTTGTAAAAGGATTAATTCCAGGAGTTTCTTCAGACGAAAAAAAATGAAACGCTAGCTAAGAGTAGCTTGATGACGTAGCTCCCAGTTGCTGATTGGTGCTGGTTTTACTGTACTGGTGATACTGGTGTTGATTAAGTAGCTCCCAATTGCTGGTTGTTGTTAGGTATTCAGATATTGGTGTTAATAAAGTAGCTACCAACTGCTGATTGGTACTGGGGTATCGATCTACTGCTGGTATTGCTAATGATAAAGTAGCTACCAATTGCTGATTGTTGCAGGGTTTTGCTATCTACTGTTGATATTGGCGTTGATGAAGTAACTTCCAATTGCTAATTGGTGTTGATGAAGCAGCTTTCAATTAAATTAAGTGTTCATTAAGTAGCCATCTACTGCTAATATTGGTGTTAAAGTGGTAGCTACCAATTGCTACTTGTTGCCGTGTTAACCATCTACTGTATGCTGATATTGGTGTTGATGAAGTAGCTTCCTTTTGCTCATTGTGATGATGAAGTAGCTTTCAATTGTTCATTGTCGCTAAAGCTACCTACTGCTGATATTGGTGTTGATGAATAAGTTTTCAAATGTTCATTGGCTCTAATATAGCCACCTACTGCTGATATTGGTCTTGAAGAAGTAGCTTCATACTGCTGATTGATGCTGGGTTAGCTATCTACTGCTGATATTGTTATATGAAGTAGCTTACAACTACTGATTGTTGTTGATGATGTAGCCTTCAATAATATTGTTCATTGGCGCTAAGGTAGCTATCTACTGCTGATATTGGTGTTGATATAGTAGCTTCCAATTGCCGATTGTTGCTAAGCTTGCTTTTAACTGCTGATATCCGTCTTGGTGAAGCCCTATTGCTTATTGGTGCTGGGTTAGCCATCTATCACCAATCTTAGCAGCAATGAACAATTAAAGCTTCTTCATCAACACCAATCAGCAATATGTATTTACTTCTTCAACACCAATATCAGATAGCTAAACCAGCAATCAGCAATTGGAAGCTACTTCATCAACAACAATATCAGCAGTAGATATGCCAAAACCTGTCAACAATAGGGAGCTACCTCATAAACGCCATTGGCACCAGCAGGCAATGATAGATGGCTAACCCAGCACCAATCAGCAATAGGGCTTCACCAACACGGATATCAGCAGTTGAAAGCAAGCTTAGCAACAATCAGCAATTGGAAGCTACTTCATCAACACCAATATCAGTAGTGGACAGCTACATTAGCAACGATCGGCAATTGGGAGCTACTGTATCAACACCAATATCAGCAGTAGATAGCTACCTTAGCGCCAATGAACAATTGAAAGCTACTTCATCAACAACAATCAGCAATTGGAAGCTATTTCATATACCAATATCAGCAATAGATAGCAAACCCAGCATCAATCAGCAGTATGAAGTTACTTCTTCAAGACCAATATCAGCAGTAGGTGGCTATATTAGAGCCAATGAACATTTGAAAACTTATTCATCAACACCAATATCAGCAGTAGGTAGCTACCTTAGCGCCAATGAACAATTGAAAGCTACTTCATCAACACAATGAGCAAAAGGAATCTACTTCATCAACACCAATATCAGCATACAGTAGATGGTTAACACGGCAACAAGTAGCAATTGGTAGCTACCGCTTCAACACCAATATTAGCAGTAGATGGCTACCTTAGTGCCAATGAACACTTACTTTAATTGAAAGCTGCTTCATCAACACCAATTAGCAATTGGAAGTTACTTCACCAACGCCAATATCAACAGTAGGTAGCTAAACCCTGCAACAATCAGCAATTGGTACATGTAGCTACTTTATCATCAGCAATACCAGCAGTAGATCGATACCCCAGTACCAATCAGCAGTTGGTAGCTACTTTATTAACACCAATATCTGAATACCTAACAACAACCAGCAATTGGGAGCTACTTAATCAACACCAGTATCACCAATACAGTAAACCCAGCACCAATCAGCAACTGGGAGCTACGTCATCAAGCTACTCTTAGCTAGCGTTTCATTTTTTTTTTCGTCTGAAGAAACTCCTGGAATCAATCCTTTTACAAATATAGTTACTGAATATGATTAGATTACTTGTTGATTTTGGAGTTGGAACATCGACTGTTCAGTGCCCAAGTGGGTACGTGCAATAGCTGTCATGTGTAGCTGACATGTGTATGTGAGTACAATATACAATATATTGCCAAATGTTCACAGGCAAGCTATTGCACTTACCCACTTCTGGCACTTAGCAGTCGACATGTTTATCAGGAGTAGGCTTTGATACTTCTTGTGTTTAGGCAATAGACATGTCGTTGATTATTTATGGTGTCATTATTGATGCCATTTTGAAAACCACCCTCACAGCCTAACCCACCGTTGGCCAATGTGAAGGCAAACGAATTTCAAAACCTCAATGTATTTGCTGGAATCCTTGATCCCAACAACACGGTATACATCAGAGACATGTTCCTTAGAGCTTTAACGACTGAGATATAGGCCAAATTGATTTAAATGGCAGCCATTTTGAATTTCAGTGGCAGCCATCTTGGAACTTTGTGTCCTGGGCTGTTCTTAGTGATTTTATTGGACTCCTTGACCCTGTAAACATGGGTATAGACATCAAAGTTATGCTTGCAGGAACTTCAAGGACTGAGATATAGGTAATTTTTCATTTTCAATGTCGGCCATTTTGAAATTTTGGCAGCCATCTTGGAAATTTAGGTCCCATGTTGTTGTAGGTGATACTACTGGATTCCTTGACCCTTAAAACATGGGTGTAGACATCATAATTATGCTGCTAGGAGCTTCACTGGCCTAGTTATATTGATTTTTGTGATTTTGGCGGACATTTTGAAAAAAGCGCCCTCACCGCCTCACTCACCGCTGGCCAATATGCAGGCAAGCGGATTTCAAAACCTCAATTCATTAGGGTCTCAAAAATACCTGATTCCAAAAATCCTCCTAGGGGGAGGGGGGTTGGCATAGCCCACAGTCTATATGTGCAGAAAACCTCTTACATGGGAAATTTAAGAGGTCATTGCACTTTAAATGTCCTTGCCCAAAAACGACTTTACCCACACACATTATTTTTTGTCATCTTATTGTGAACATAATGGGTCAGTTTTTGAGTAAGAATGTTTAAGTAATAGACCCACACTTTTCAGGAAATTATAAGTTTTATGTCAGGTCAAAATGAGGGTTGAAACATTGTTAAATCTCATTGATATTGATTTTGTGTGATAGATAATTTTAGTATCTTTCATTAGACACCAAAAATGTGAAATTCGAGGCTGTTGTTAATAAATGGCATGCATAAAACGAATTATACAGGAAAACGGGTCAAATTTGAGGTCATTGACCTCTGATGTCACGCTCCACCGCTCACGACACTCAAGACTTCACTTTTCAGATGTCCCATGGGATGTTCTATCCAATTATCATAACAAGACACCTGGTCATTTTTGTCAAAGAAATTCCTGCTATCTCTTGGACCATATCTTTCAAGTAATTTTTACTAAAATTCACTATTTTAGCCGCCATTTTGAATTTTGGACCATAGGGCAACTATTTTGGATTTTGTAAACTAGCTGAATGACTTTGTCATGTCCCCAAACATATAACTGGACACGAAAACCACCACCATCAGCCTGAGAATGCCGTTCAAATGATACAGACTAATATTCAACTTTTTGACCGCCATTTTGATTTTTTTGGGCATAGGGCAGCCATTTTGCAGTTTTAAAAACTATATAAATGACTGTTTCATGTCCGCAAACTTATACCTACACCCAAATCACGACCATCGGCCCGAGAGCGCCGTTCAAATAAGTTTTCGGCATTTTGGCGGCCATTTTGATTTTTTTGTATAAGGCAACCATTTAGGATTTTGATAAACTATGTAAATGACTTTTTCATGTCCACAGACATATTCATAGACACTCAAATCACCACCATCGGCCTGAAAAGGCCGTTCAAATAAGTTTGCCTAAAATTCACCATTTTGGCCGCCATTTTGAATTTTGGAACATAAGAAAGCCATTTTGGATTACGTAAACTGTCTAAATGACTTTCTCATGTCCATAAACATATATTTAGACACCAAAATCACCACCATTGGCCTTAGAATGCCCCCCCCCCCTCGTAGGGGCACCCCCGGAAAAAGCACTTTGGCACATTTTTAAATAAAGTGGACTACGGGAACGTGTTCTACGTAAAATTTCAATCTAGAAACCGTATCAAATATAAAGTGAACACTATTTCCCATCCGCGCGTGAATGAGAGCCCAACTATAACAAGAAAGAAAGAACAGTTTACCACCCAAAGTGTTACAATTAAACAAGACAACAAATAAACACAAATCCCGACCGGCACACAACCCAACTTGAAAAATAGCAAGGGAATGTGCCGGCATGGGGATCGACCCCAAGACCTTCCGATCTCTAGACGGACGCATTATCCAATAGGCTACCAGCTTCCACTGATACCTTTAAACAGGTTTTCTTATGTGCATGAAAAGCATAATGTTAACACCAGACAAGCTGCGTCAAATTTATTGGCTCTACCGCCTTGCACAAAATTATTTATGACACTGGATACTCTAAATCATCTTTTTCGTACAGTGGGGTTGAGGTTTGGAATAAGCTGAGTAATGATGTAAGAAGTTCTCCACATGTGCAGACTTTCAAGCAAAGATTCAAGTCTTAAAATTTGCATTTCTGTATTTTAATTTTGTATCTAATAGTTGTATATTTCCCAGCAAACACAAAAACGTTTTTAAAACGTTTTAAATAAGTTGTATTTTGGCTTTTGGTTTAGGTAAAAACGTTTTAATGACATTAAAATGTCGGGTTATATAAAGGTCATGATAACGTTTTAAAACGTTTTGTATGAAAACACACTACAACAATATTTTTAAATGTTTTCAAAAATGTTATTGTAAACTATTTGTGCAAACATTTTTGACAAATATTGTGTCAATACTTAAATAACATTATGTTAAAATATTTGAACCCAGCAAACACGGAAATATTCTTAAAATGGTTTTTTTTTCAAAACCTTTTAATAACATTTAAATGTCGGGTTATATAAATGTCATGAAAACGTTTTTAAAACGTTATTGAAAATATTTTGGGCAAACATTTTTCGCAAAATATTTGTTCAACCCCAAAATAACATTCTGTTTAGAATGTTTTGTATCAAGTTTTCAAGAATGTTTTTGGAATGTTATTAAAACGTTTTTATACCCTTTATATAACCCGACATTTAACGTTTTTGTAATTTTTTTTTTTTTTTTTTGCTGAGCAGTAGATTAACAAAAAATGTTTTTTTACGGTTATGAAAACGTTTTATACTCTTATATCCTTCATATAACCCGACATTTAAACGTTTTCTGACAACCTTTTACAACCTTTTGCGAATGAATGTCGAAAACGTTTTGTGTTTGCTGGGTTTATATAAATTGCATGTTGATAATTGTTGCCTTTTAATGTTATGTAAATGTATCGCAGGGCCCCATGTTAACCCAGCTATTTGGCTGAATTGGGCTACCCTGGATAAATATGAATAAAATAAATAAAATAAATAAATAAATAATGATAAACGGTGGTTAAAACTGGGTATAATATTGTGAGCAGTCGAGGTATACAATACACACAAACAAATATTACGCAAGTACACAAGTGAAGGAGATCATTAATGATGCTTAATCGTTTCCCTAGTATAATATAAGTAAAGTAGCTAATGGGGCTACATGTACGCATCCTGCACAAGAACAAAATAATGGGGAACGACTGCTCGCTACAAGAGGAAGCTTAATATGATTAATAATAAAGGTCGTGGGTTCGATTATTATTATGTATTAGCTGGCCTATCGTATAACATGCATTATTGCACGGAGCATCACGCAGCTGGGACGTATAAGACGTACGACTAATAGCGATGTGCACCAATTCATACGTCACTGATTCAATGATACAATTACACATGAGACGTGTACAGTACACGATCGGTGAACTCTGAATAAAACCGGCGATCTCCGGATTTTAATATAAAAACTTCAATTTTACCGTAATTAAAGCACTTCAGGCTTAGTCTTCACGTGGTGTTTTAGCCCAATGGGCATTACAATCATGCAAAACTAGAAATTCGAGAAAAATTGAGGGCGTCGCTGTGGATCAAATCACACATTATGGCTTTAAGTTGGGCATTGTTTGTAACCACTCACCCGACATTGCCCTTATGAACTCTAACCCTCCTGGTTTGATATTTTCCTTCAGGTGATTTAATATTTGAGGGGGATCTGAGTTCATATTTTACTAATTGATTCAGGCGGCGAATGGCATGATCGAGCCGGCAACTTGTGAAACCGCCCGGCCGTATATATGGCATTTTCCATATAGGCCTACTTGGTTAGTTTTGTGGGGTTCATTATCGAACCCCAACGGTTTTAGCTTGTATTTATATTATTTATTAACATAGGCCTATGTGTTTGTGATATTTCAAGCGTTTTAAAATTTCAAAATAATCCCATTCAATTACACGGTTGACGATGAAATTTACTGAATTTAGAGAAATGCACGGCGACCACCACCTGAATTGATTTGTCTGTTATAAATAACGCCCCCTGGAATCAAACACCTGGAATAAAACAGCAAGTATACCTTCAGAGTAACAAAGAAGCTAAAACTCACCAACATATCCAGCTCCGATGAAGTCACTGCTGCTAAACAATCCTCAGCCTCCGGATTGTGCTTACAGGCCTGAAGATGCATAATTGCTTCCCCGTTGTTTCCTTGAAGGGGGGTCGAGGTTTGAAATCGATATGTCGAGAAATTGCTCGTGTCTGAAAATAATTCAGCGAAATCGTAACAGTGGCGAAGCTAGAGGTGATGCCCCCCCCAAAAAATAACTTCACAATAATCTAAAATCAAACATTTGCAGCCAATTTTAGCCCCCCCTTACAAAGACATTCTTTCCAAAATCAAGACTATGTGCTTTAGACAAGTATCAGGAGCATGACAAAAAGGAAAAAATCGTCGAATTTAATGTTTTTCTTCGATCATGAAGATTCTAAGATTATCCAATAAAACAGGTTTATCAATTTTGTTTAAGGTTCATAATAAAATTATAGAGGGTACTTTCCTTTGCTTGGGGTACGGGTACGGGAATTTCACCCCTTAAAAAGGCTATAATTAATGTGTGGGTCGAGTGACCCGATCAAGCAAAATCGGACAACGATTTTGTAAAAAGTTAATTTTCAGATTTTTGTATCATAGACCTAATAAAGAACTTTCAATCAGTTTTAATTTGATGCAAATACCATCAAAATATGAATAAGAAAACCAAGTAGACCTAATAATGTATAAATAACTTCAAGAGCATAAGGATTTGCAACTCGTAACTCAAGCACAACTTATATCCTTATTTTGCTTGACCAAGTCACAAAAGTAAAAGGAAACCTTACCTGGGAAATTACCACCCTGAGCAGGTTGAAGCACCCAGTTTCCATATCTCCTGGACAGGAACCATTGACCGTTAGACGGGCCCAATTCAGCATACCAACGTAATTGCACTGGGTTATCTGTGTTCCAACACTGGTACTCTACCTATTTCAAAAAGGAATTGTGTCATATATTCAATTTACTCACTTACTTTACCTTTTGGTCTTAAATGGGCATATCTTGAAATGCCACGAAGGTATAACCCTCCAAGTGGTGTCAAATGAAGGAGAAAAAAGTATGAAATACAATATAAAAAAAACACCGGTGGTTCTACTCCAAATACTTTGTGAAAAAAGACTAAAATAATGTGTACATTTGGATAAAAGGTCCCAAAATGGGATAAAAGGTCCCAAAATGGGCTGAGGATTATTAAAAGTGCAGAAATTTTGACTTTATAAAAGGAGGACTTCAGGTAAAAAGAAAACGTGGCATCCCTGATTACCGAAAATTACTGGGGAGTAGTAATTACCAGTAAATAACCTGGATTTTCATAATTTCTTATCAAATAATTTCAACACAATTTATGTCACTCATCCAAAACAGGTAAAGTTAAATATATATTTCTTTAATCTGCGTGCGAGTGAGATGTGTCTGTGACAAGAAGTTAGTAAAAATTCAAAACATTGTGAATTTTGTTCATTTTGAACAATTCCAAGTAAAAACGAAGTTGGTTTACTCACGTTTTAGTGACGTTTCACCACTACACTAGTGGCTTCTTCAGACTAGCAACTCATCACATCTGACTGCTTGCTTTTATAGGCAACAGGAAGCACCGTAGAGGGCGTGATGAGTTGGTCAAAGATGTTGTTGAGTGAGTAGGCCCCCTCGTCCTTGTTTAGAGTGTCTTGTCCTTTTCGGCGACAATCTTTGACCAACTCATCACGCCCTCTACGGTGCTTCCTGTTGCCTATAAAAGCAAGCAGTCAGATGTGATGAGTTGCCAGTCTGAAGAAGCCACTAGTGTAGTGGTGAAACGTCACTAAAACGTGAGCAAACCAACTTCGTTTTTACTTGGAATTGTTCAAAATGAACAAATTCACAGTTGATATCAACATTCCTAATGAACTTGTTCAAAAAAAAAAAAATCAAAACATTATTTCATCACTGTAATACCAAATAAGAATATTTCCCTTCCCATCTATTTGTAAATAAAATGTCCAAAGCAAAATATAATACGGTATACATTATTTTTTTCTTGAAAGTTGCTACATGAATATGACTATAATTCTTCAAGTTAATCACAACTTATAAGGCTAAATAGGCCTAAGTTAACTAAATCATTATGTGAACCATTAGGGGCTGTGCAATAATTATTAGCCCTGGGGAAGGTAAAATTGGGGCGGAAGGCAAGAAATTTTTGACAAGCCGAGAGGGGGGCAAGCGATTTTTGGCACACATAAATGGGACGCCTTTTAAATAAAATGGGCTAAAAAGGCTTAGGAAAATGGAACGAAAACGCTTAAATATGCAAATTTTCCTGCTTGCTGCGCTCGAAACATGTATCAAGACCATTTAAGGTTTGTAAATTGGGATCCCAAAAATTTGGCATGTGCAAGGGGGGGCAAAGGATTTTTGGCGGGCCAAGAGGTGGGGGGGCAAGCGATTTTGGCGGGTCGAGGGGGGGGGGGGCAAACGATTTTGGCGAGCCATTTGGAAATATTACCCCCCCCCCCCCAGGCTCATAATTATTACACAGCCCCTTACTTCAGATAGCCTACTTCCAAACTGTTATAATGATTTTAAAAGAAAAAGAAAACTATAAAAGGTTCAAATTTGGAAACATCAAATGTTTTTTTATTTCATTTGCATACCTTTATATTTTCACGCAAAGAAGGAATAAATGTTTGACCCCGCACTGAATTAAAAGTAGGTTTGGTCTACCTCTATTTACTAATGTTATCACACGAAAAAGGAAATGTGCATATCCCCCCCGCACAGTCAATTGAATTTAAAGTAGGTTACCTCAATACTGTTAATATCACGCGATGAAGGATAGGCCTACATAATTGTTTTTGACCCCGCACAGTCAACTGAATTAAAAGTAGGTAAATACTTCTATCTTTTCGTAAAGTCCTTATCGTATATAAGATGATATAAACTTGGAAAGAGTTTTCTCGAAATCGAAATGACGAAAACTTGACATGGAAACACAACAATTTGCTATCCGAGGGCTTAAAGCATTTTTAACAGAGTATATTATTATATTATGCATTCTGAATACGAGGAATGTCTTCCTATAATTTTGATTTTTTATAGTTTATAATACACATTAATTTATGGCAAAATGATTAAAAATTTATATTTTTGAACTTCAACAGTCCTCAAAGTAAATTGTATTTAAATCTAATGATAATATGTACTTAAAGTGTATGTAGCTGGATGAAAAGCCGTCCATCACATGAAAATGTTGACCTTTCGTATTGAAGATATAGATTTCCCCCAAAACACCACAAATATTAGGTCTTTTTGTCAATTGATGATCAGCTTTTCATACCAACTACATACACTTTAAGTACAGATCATTAGATTTATAAAGTTAACTTCGAGAAGAACGGTTATACAAGGTGTCCCAGAATGATTTATACCGTGTTTGAACAAAATATCAAAAATATATAGTCAACAGTGTATCCAATCTGATTAGAATCGTTAAAGATTAGAAAAGGTTTAAATTTAAATTTTATGTAATATAAAGGGTATATAAAGGGTATGAAACGTTTTCGCAACATTCGAAAACATTTTTTGAAAACTTACTGCAAATCATTCTAACATAATGTTATATTTAGGTATTGACAAAATATTTGGCAAAAAATGTTTGCAATATTTTACAATAACATTTTGACAACATCTTCAAACTGATGTTGCAGTGTATTCTCATAAAAACGTTTTACAACATTTTTATGATCCGATATTTAATGTTATTAAAATGTTTTTACCAAAACCAAAACCCACAATATTATACGTTTGCGTTTGCTGGGTAATTAAGTAGTGAAATTAGCTACATGAATAGGCCTATCTGAATGAGGCTTCAACTTGGTCAATACTGGCTTTTCCCCCGTTTTTGCCAATTTTTTCATTTCAAAATAATTCCAAATTTTAATGACTTATCCTTCATGTTTATGCAATTTATACACCATTTGTAATATACTTACACTGGGTTACTAAATGAGCCTTTAAGCTAGATCCCGAGCTAGCCAAACAATTTGGTCCCCGTTTTTACGAAAATCGGGGCAACTTAAATTTATTACGGTAATACTTATCATATCCCACAGTGGCTTCGGAACCCCAATAACATTGGTGGCCATGGGTAAGTAGGGGAGAGCGGGGAGTGTTCGCCCTATTTTTTTCTGACCAGCCTAGCGATGTCAATTTTAAGGTTAGGGATGACCTGATTAGCCCACGTGAAAGCCCTATGTCTTAGCTATATACGACTACAATTCCAGAACTATAGGCCTTACAATAGCAACAGGATAGAGCAAACAAAAATGTTTTGCAAAGTGGCGAACTTGCCCCATATTGGGGCAGGTTCGCCCATATGGTGGGGTAAGTTCACCCTAATCACAAAAAAGGTTTAAACATTGCATAACAATAACATATTCAATGCAAACCTTTAGCAAGAGTATACAGGGCATTCATTCTCTTCTGGGGAGTCACTAAATTTGTTGCAGGGGTCGGGTCAGGGTAAAATGTAGGGGTCCAAAGTGAGCTTAAACGTATCATGTTTACAACTTCGGGGAGAAATGGATTAGGACATAAACCAGAGGATGATTTAAGCACTTCCCAGCAAGTCTTGCGGTTAGCACAGCTATGTGAGTGAACACGACACCACTGCCCGCCCACTGCATACACACGTGCATAGTTAGATTTGAATTTGGACAGATATATTTACAGTAAAAACACCTTCTAGAGGTTGGTCGATTTCACATTTTATGTTATATACAGGAGGTGTGAATTATCCTTCATGCATACATCACTTTAGATCTGAAATCGACCAAGAAATAATGACACACGGGCAATTCTAAAACAACATCTTTTGCACAGAGTTCAATGGGATTTGAAAAGTAAAGTGGCAGTTGAAACTCTAGTGATAACACTTTTACAGTGCATGATGGGGCTTCCTTAAATCATCCTCTGGACATAAACTGTGGTATGAGTAATACCGATATCACATAAATTTAAAAAAACATGTTTTTCAGTAGTTTTACCTTGTTTAATGGTTTAATTATCAATATTTTGCATAATACGCTGATGGGGCAGGTTCGCCCTCCAGTTTGGGGTAAGTCCGCCCGGGGATGATATAGGGCGAACATGCCCCATCCTCAAAAGGGCGAACGAGCCCCTTGTGCACATTTTTGTATTTTCTTCAGGGTATGCAAAACACAAATCGAATAAGGAGATTATAACTGCATTAAATCTTTGACAAATCCCATATGTTCCCAATACAGATTTCCATTAAAACCATCTGTATTTATGTATCAATGATAATACAACATTATAAATGCAAGAAAAAATTACGTTTTGGTGTAATTTTTTTGTTTTGGCTGCAGTTCGATGAACACGTCCCTATATGTCGCGTAGCTAATATGAGAAGTTTATAATGACCTATGTCACCTAATTTTGCCATCACCAGATTCCCTGATAGCCATAGTGCTGAGAAACAAGGGGTGGGCGAACCTGCCCCTAGGGCGAACACTCCCCGCTCTCCCCTACCATAGGGCCCCCACATGCCCTCCTAATAACTTGGGCCAGGCCCCATTGCCCCCGCCCCATATTAAAAATCTTCCGGAGCCTATACAACTAAAGAGGTTAAAGAGTTTATCAGTAGTAGCGCACACGTCCGAGATCTACACCCCCATCGTTTCCCCGGATTTAAAATCCAAAATTACGAATATTTACTAACTTTTTGCGGCAATTTTGTGCAAAATTTGTTGATCCCCCTTCTGAAATTCACTTTGCACCCTCAACCATATCTCCCCCGTGGTGTCACCACTGATGAACATGTTATCTCTTTGTTGCTTACCTCATTGCTGGGTGCTTCACTGCTGCAAACACGCTGTCCCTTGCTTGCCATGACCGTCTGTTCTGCTCGTGATAACTACTAAGTATTGTGTTGTATACTAGGCCTACTTGGTTGAAGTGTCGCGTGACCCGGGCGCGTCTAACAATTTGGCTAGCTAGGCCACGTTAAGCTTGTTTAGTTTAGGGCAGGTGTTTATGAAAGAAATGGCAAAGACAAAAGAAACGTGCCAGTTTGTTAACATGCCTGTTTCCAAACCTGCCGGTGTCTGGCCCCGGGGGGCACATCATACATATTTGGTGGGTATGCTCCCCGAAATTTTGATGAATGTAGTGAATGAGCAATTTAGTGGTCTTTTAGAGCTGGAATGATTAAAATCAAATCAATGCTTGATTTAGGTGTCTTTGGGAGCTGCGAGGTCCAAAAACAGGGGTCTTTCCTGGGATGTTGAGGGCCCCCCCCCCCCGGGTATCTGGCACCTGATATTTAGTTTCCGGTTTCAGTTTATTACACTAAAAGTGTTTAACGCACGTTTTTGATTGACATGAGTACAATAAGCCTAAGCTGTAACCGCAAATTCAGATAACTGTAAAATTGAGCGATAGGGGGTTGTACCCAATTATGAGTTGTTTTACTACCTCAACCCTTTCCCCCAGGAGAAGAAAATCTGTTTGAATGTAGCGCAGCACACATTGCTATCATCAGCAGCAGTTAGATAGCTGGTTTCAAAGTAAGATACCTTATTTGAATGCTATCAGCAGTAGATAGCAATTTAAATGTAATACACATTACTATCAGTAGCTGTTTGTATGTCTCAATATTGATCACAGCAATAGATAGCTTGTTTTAATATAACAGGCATTATCAGCTGCAGTAGAAATTTTATGTGAATTTGCCCTTAGCAGTATATAGATAGCTTATGTCCATGTAACACGCATTGCTATCAGCAGTAGATAGCTTGTTTGAATGTTACACGCATTCCCAGTGGGCACACGGGTCAGTTTCTGACGTTGTATCGACGTTGTATCAACGTCCGATTTCGACGTTGAAATAAGGTTGAAATCACGTTGTATTTGCAAATGGGCATCAACCTTGATACAACGTTGTATCGACGTTGTATCAACGTCGAAATTCAACCTGATTTCAACCTGATTTCAACCCGATTTCAACCCGATTTCAACCTGATTATAACCCGATTTTATCCCGATTTTGTAAATTACCATTCAAATATAGGGCCTAAGTACTAAATAATAGTAATAAATTGATACTTACCCGTGTAGAGTTTCACAATCGGCCGGCTGGTGTATTATATCATGATTATAGGCCTGGTATCGCCCTGGGGAATTGCCACGGGTATATCGCCCGCATCGTAGTCGGTGCAGAATGCGCAGTTGGCACTCATACGCGGGAGCCCGGGAGGCAACCCGATGTGGAGTTGGTAGGTCGTGCGCAGCGGTCATGCGTTGTGGTCGGTGCAGAGGGCCCCGTGCAGTAGGCACCCATACGCGGCAGGCAACCGGGTGTGGAGTGCCGTGTGCAGCGGTCACATTTTTGACCAAAAATCACATTTTTGACTAAAAATCACATTTTTGGCCAAAAATCTGATCTTTGACCAAAAATCACATTTTTGACCAAAAATCACATTTTTGATCAAAAATCACATTTTTGACGAAAATTCACAATTTTGACCAAAAATCTCATATTTGACCAAAAATCTCATTTTGACCAAAAATCTCATTTTGACCAAAAATCTCATTTTGACCAAAAATCACATTTTGTCCAAAAATCAAATTTTTGACCAATTTGTTTTTTCAAGATGGCCACCACTGAGTAAACCTGCAACCTTGTGCTAATTTCTCACCTTTTCATATCAGTTTACCGTAATAAGCCTCAATTTGATGATTGGACCTACTTTTAACCTTCAAATCCTAAATGGCCGCCAAATTTATCAGCGCGCATAGGCTCTAATTAAAGCACTGATCATGCTGAATTGAGGGTGCAAAATACACGATACCCAGTTAAATTGCACTACATGCAAGCATTAGATATTGATTAAAGTATTTGAACAAAAATACAGCAATTTAATTATTTTCAGAAATAAATCTGTAATGACTTCCACATAGATGTAGGCCACCTTTTAATTCAAACTTGCCTTTTTTTCAGACCGTTTCCGGCATTACATTTAATAACTTTTATATTTTGTAGCCAAGATGTAAGGGTATAATCATCCCAGCAAACACAAAAACGTTTTAAAAACGTTTTAGATAAGTTATATTTTGGCTTTTGGCTTAGGTAAAAACGTATTTATAACATTAAAATGTCGGGTTATATAAAGATCATGAAAACGTTTTAAAACGTTTTGTATAAAAACACACTACAACAATATTTTATCAATGTTTTCAAAATGCTATTGTAAACTATCAACGCAAACATTTTTGTCAAATATTTTGTCAACACTTAAATAACTAATTATGTTAAAATATTTGCATCCAGCAAACACAGAAATGTTCTTAAATGTTTTTTTTTTTCAAAACGTTTTAATAATATTTAAATGTCGGGTTATATAAATGTCATGAAAATGTTTTTAAAACGTTATTGCAAATATTTCAGGCAAACATTTTTCGCAAAATATTTTTTCAACCCCAAAATAACATTCTGTTCAGAATGTTTTGTATCAAGTTTTCAAAAATGTTTTTGGAATGTTATTAAGACGTTTTTATACCCTTTATATAACCCGACATACGTTTCTGTAATACATTTTGTGTTTGCTGGGCAGAAGATTATCAAAAATGTTTTTAATGTTATGAAAACGTTTTATAACCTTAATATAACCTTTATATAACCCGACATTTAAACGTTTTCTGACAACCTTTTATAACCTTTTGCGAATGATCTCGAAAACATTTTGTGTTTGCTGGGATGTTTAATTTCAATTGCCTGACACGTAAGATAGAGAGGTGACGATGGAGGTAGAACTTTTTGAATGAACCTCGTATTTAATGTTAATAAGGGGTTTCCCTGGCTTGCGCATTTGGAACATCCATTCAATATTAACTTGAAGAAAACGCGTAAAAATCTTCTTTTCACGTTACAACTTACTTAAAACTTCTGATACCATGCAAGGTATCTTTAACATATGGTTTCTAAGTCTTGACTTTTGATACGCTAACTAAACTGGAAATTGTTGACAGATTATACAACTAAATACTTTTATTTTTCTCATGGAAGAACTTCACACTAACTTTCTTAGACTGATGATCAGATCATACAGAGAATGTAATCAATAGTTTTGGAACTGTTCTGCGCTTGCACTCTACCCTTCAACACATGTTCAAAGGATCCTTGTCGTGCTCAGTTTTAGCTGAAGGAGATAAGCATCGAAAACGTCAACCATATCAGTAGGCTTATTTCGCATTGATGATGTCATCACTACCAATATCAAGAAAATCTAGACCAGAATCTGTATTGCTTGTTTAGTTGTTCACCTTCTTTCTTTGTATGTTAAGACACATATCAAGGCAATAACAGCTGTTATCATTAAGCTGATGGGTTGGCGCTTAGATAGCTGTTAACCTCCGTTTTGAAGCTGGTCCGTTTCACAATTCCTGGAATTTGAGGCGGGAGTACATTCCATCTGCGGGATTTAGATGGAATGAAGGACCCTTTGACCCTTCATGACTAACAAGGTTAGAACTTGAACTGATGAGTAGGAAGATGCAGGAAGAAGGAGTTGCTCCTTGCCATTGTTTTAAAATTACGGCTCTCTCAAGTGGCCAGTTCATCCGAAATCTTTGGCTGCATCTAACCTTTCTGATGTTAAGTCAATTTTCTTGATGCTTTATACATTGTACATTGTCATGGACTATAGTATGTCTATTGCATGGCCAATCTTCACTGATCTTGTTTTGATTCCTTTATCATGTGGCGCAACGACACGTCAGCTGTAACGACAAAAATAACAATTTAGGGATTATCATTTAAAATAAAAACACAACTATTTCCATAATTTACACAGAAACATTATAATTTGACATAGATATGCAGTATGATTAAATATGCGTAAATGTAAGTTGTAAGATAGCCCTACTGAAGGTAGACCAGTTACTCCTCACTGTTTATGGGGTCATTCTGCTGTACATTTCTTAGGGCCATTCTTCGGACCAAAAAGAGGGAAATTGTAGCTTATTTTTGCTCTAGTTTCTATACATGTTTAAAAAACAAAACTGAGTTCGCTGAGCTGATTTACATTGAATGGTAAGTCAGACTAAGGGCGCATTACACCAAATCACTGCGCGAAAGGTGCAATTGTGATGAGTTCTGGTTAAAAGTATATGGCTATATTGGAGACAATGTGGTGTCCTTAGGGACCATGTTCTTCGTGAGGTCGGCATGTTCTGATTTAAATGAAAGATGCTAACCTATTAATGACTAAAATAGATATAAAATTATACAAATCGATTTCACAAGAAAAGTAGGCCCTGACCGAATTACTGCTAACGGAACAAGTTTTAATGCTAGTTTTGCCGTTGAAATAGCGGCGTCGCCTTTCAACATTTTTTTATTATAAAACTGAATCTGTAAAGTTCCCCAAAATTGAAGCTCAAATGAAATGTCAGTCCTTAATTAATACAGAGATTACGTGAAAAAGTTAAAAATTCTAAACGTCTTTAACTTAAGAACCGGGGTCAATCCGGCCGGTAAAACCTGTTTGACATCTCAGTAATATAGGCCATATAGAATAGGTTTTAAGGTCTTCTTCCGGGTGCACAATACTAATAAATTTCCCTACACTTTGTATACAAAATGGCCTCTGTTCAAATGGCTCTATATACCTTTGCACAGATTTTTTGTGGGACCTGAAAGCACATCAGACATATCGAAAATTTTGAATACGGGGATGTCCTTCTGATATTTATAAATTCGATTTTTTGAAATTTTTTTTACAATAAAAAAGTTTAGGGCAAATTATTAAAAATTGCAACTTTTGACATTTAACAGTCCTCAAAGTAAACTTAATAAATCGAATGACATGTACTTAAAAGGGCATTTCGTGATCCAAAGCCTCATCCGGTCATCCCCCCACTTTTCTCCGAAAAAAGTTGAGATTTTTATACCACTGGAAACCTCTGGCTACATACTGTTTATGTACCAACATTTTCTTGCAGATTAATTTGTTTAGCAAAAATATCGTCAAATTTAAATTTTGTTCTGGTATGTCCAGAACGAAATTACAACAATGGCCTATATAGACCAGTATATTATACACATAATCATGCATAACTCGCTAACGCAATTCGGAATCAACTGAAATTTTGGGAATACGCTTTTTTCGTGGATTTATATTAACTATTGATAAATATCATAAAAAGAGGATGATAGGATCACGAAATCCTAATTTAAGTGTATGTACCGTACGTACCTGGGATGGATGAAAAGCCGACCATCAATTGAAAGTTTTGACCTTTCATATTGAAGATATAGATTTCCCCACATATCATTAGATTTATAGATTTTCCCCACATATCATTAGATTTATACAATTTACTTCGAGGACTGTTTCAAAAATATCCATTTTAATGATAATCATTTGCCATAAAATATTATACATTAAAAAAAATAGTATATCGAATTTCACAAAATAAAAATTATTTGATATTATTAGAAGGACATTCCTCGTATTCAAAATGCAATTAGATATGTCTGATGTGCTCTCAGGTCCCACACAAAATAGGGGCCTACGTGAAAACGTCGCTATCCGAGCCCAAAAAAAGCCCTATTTATTTGAAAAGAACTTTATTAAACAAATTCCACTAGCCTAGCCCTAACATTACTAACTAAATATTACTGGTACTACTAATACGCCTATTTATAGGTCCCTGGGCCCTGTATCTTTTTCTTTATAAATCATTGTCATTGACATTGAAATTTATGTTTTAAAATCATCAAAAAACTTGACGGAGTTACAACCTAGTGTCCCCTCCCGGTAACGTAATGTCTAAATATAAAATCATTTAATACACGACCTAGCACATCATGCACATGCACATGACATGAACATGACTAGGACGTAGTCTAGGGCCTAGGGTTCACCTATCTATGCTCCCAGCAGTACCAAGCAAGACCTTTTACTGTACGATATGACTAGGGCTAGGGGCCTAGCAGTAGCATGCCTAGTTTGTTAATTACATTTGCATTGCCCCAGCAAATATTCCAAACTGACCGAGTCTTCTACAAAGTACAAGTCAAGGGACTGTCATGACGGTATCGTGTCTGTCTAATGGTGCATTCATCGTATATACAGCATGCAGCAGGCATGTTGCTCGAAAAACACTAGCAACGAATTTGCTCACGGATACCCTCGCATTGCGTTAGAGAATATGCTCGAACAACATGAACAACATGCATGTATCTTAACTGCTTAGTAAGCTTAACTATTTTAACATATCCTGATGATACAAAATGGAAAAACAAGTTGAAATATACATGCTGCAATATGTCCAAAATTCCAGTAGACTTTTAAAGAAAATTTAAATGTTTACTAACCTGTTTTATTTGCAAATTTAGGCCTCAAGTTCATGTACGTCACTCGTACGTGTGTAACTCCATTTACATGATTTACTTTCACTGCTGTACATTGGGCAATATCCCATAGTGTTGGGCGAAAGCGATACGTACTTGCAAACACCTGCGCACGCACGTGCGTACCCGAAATAACTTTTGAACGCAGGTGCGTATCCATAAACACTTGCAGATGTGCGTGCGTACCCATAAACACTTGCGCACACGCTTGCGTACTTGCAAACACTTACGAACGTACATGCGTACGCATAAAAACTTGCGAACGAGTGTGTACATGCGCACCCGTGTGCGTACTTTCAAATACTTGCGAACGTGTTTACGTACTCGCAAACATTTGCGAATGGGCATGCGCACATGCAAATAACCTGCGCACGCACGCGAGTACTCATAAACACTTGCGAACGCACATGCAAACACGAAAACACTTGCGAACACTTGCGAACTCGCATGCCAAATGCGTGCCCATTAAACACTTGCGAACGTACGTTTGTACTTGCAAGTACTTGTGTACGCGCGTGCGTACCCGCAATAACTCGCGAACGCATGTGCGTACCCATAAGACTTGAGCATGTGCATGCGTACCCATAAACCGCAAT
This sequence comes from Amphiura filiformis, assembly GCF_039555335.1. Classification (NCBI taxonomy): domain Eukaryota; kingdom Metazoa; phylum Echinodermata; class Ophiuroidea; order Amphilepidida; family Amphiuridae; genus Amphiura; species Amphiura filiformis. The sequence goes on from NC_092641.1 coordinate 23,239,540, forward strand.
ATCATATCACTTGAGATTGCGCATGCGTACTTGCAAACACTTGTGCACGCGCGTGCGTACTTCAAGTGCAAACACTTGCGAACGTGTGTGCATACCGGCAATGTTCGCAAGCGTACGCATGAAAACTTGCAAACGTGAGTGCGTACTCGCAAACATTTGCGAACCTGCGTGTGTGTAGGGCCTACCGGCAATGTGCGCGAGCGTACGCACCCACCTACAATAGCTTGCCAAACGTGCGTGTATAGGCCTACCTATAAACACTTGCCGTCCCATGAAAAAATTGAGAGAGTGCGTTCCCCCTCCCCTGCTTTCGCCGACTATGATCGACAACATAGAGGCCTATGATGCGGCCGGCTCCAGCCAGGGGCTAGGGGCCCGACTACATGACCGCTGCGTACGGCCCACTCACTCCAAACCCGGTTTCCTCCCGCGTATGGGTGCCGACCTCTGCACCTCTGACGCCGGCTACGCCGGCGGCGATACCCGGGGCATTACCCCGGGGCGATATCACGGGTTAGTAAAATGGTTAAAAGATTATGCGAAATAACAATAGGCCTATTAGGGACCTTTCAAAAATACTTGTTAGGGGGGTCTGATGCAAAAAAAAATCAGTTCTCAAATAGTTCAGGGTCCCCTTTTTGACATAAAAATTACGGGTCAATCCCATCGAAAATCATGTAAACTCAATTTTTACAGGATAGAAAATGGTTAGTTTATTTTTTTTCAAGGCCACCCCCTAGAAGGTTCAAAACTTTTAAGCACCTCTTTTTTTTTGCATCCCCCAACAAGTGTTTGTCGCACCAGCTTCCACCAAGTTGTAGGAATTCCCATATCAACATCAGCCCGCCAATTGAGCGGCGACGGGGCCGTATAGCATACCCCGTACCACCCGGTGTTTTCGCGTAAGTCATTACAATCATGCTTGTTGGAGGTAGTGAACGCCGCGGCGGGCCACTTTTGAAGAAGAGAAACGGAAGTACGGTATAAATCGGGAGATCATGCGGCATGGATATAATTTACTTTAATCATGTTAATATACAAAGCATAGGCCTATTTCGTCCTAATAATATTTTATGTATTAAAAAGGCCATTAAGTTGTGCGTTGAAACATTGGTTGAAATCAGGTTGAAATTTCAACGTTGTATCAACGTTGAAGTTCAACCTGATTTCAACCTTCTTAATTTTTTGCATTGAAAGTTGGTTGAAATCAGGTTGAAATTTCAACGTTGTATCGACGTTGAAATTTCAACCTGATTTCAACCAATCTCTAGGTTGAAATCAGGTTGAAATCTGGTTAGGTTACATTTCGACGTTGTATCAACGTTGATACAACGTCGAAATCCTAACCTGTGCCCACTGGGATTACCATCAGCAGTAGATAGCTTGTTTGGATGCTACAAGCATTGCTATCAGTAGTAGATAGCTTGTTTGAATGTTACACGCATTGTTTTCAGCAGTAGATAGCTTGTTTGAATGTTACACGCATTGCTATCAGCAGTAGATAGCTTGTTTGAATGTTACACGCATTGCTATCAGCAGTAGATAGCTTGTTTGAATGTTACACGCATTGCTATCAGCAGTAGATAGCTTGTTTGAATGTTACACGCATTGCTATCAGCAGTAGATAGCTTGTTTGAATATAACACATTGCTATCAGCAGTAGATAGCTTGTTTGAATGTTACACGCATTGCTATCAGCAGTAGATAGTTTGTTTGAATGTTACACGCATTACTATCAGCAGTAGATAGCTTGTTTGAATGTTACACGCATTGCTATCAGCGGTAGATAGCTTGTTTGAATGTTACACGCATTGCTATCAGCAGTAAATAGTTTTATTTGAATGTTACACGCATTACTATCAGCAGTAGATAGCTTGTTTGAATGTTACACGCATTACTATCAGCAGTAGATAGCTTGTTTGAATGTTACACGCATTGCTATCAGCAGTAGATAGCTTGTTTGAATGTTACACGCATTGCTATCAGCAGTAGATAGTTTGTTTGAATGTTACACGCATTACTATCAGCAGTAGATAGCTTGTTTGAATGTTACACGCATTGCTATTAGCAGTAGATAGCGTGTTTGAATGTTACACGCATTGCTATCAGCAGTAGATAGCTTGTTTGAATGTTACACGCATTACCACTGACTCGAAATAATAGCAAGTGAGACTTTATAATACACAATTGCAGTTACAGATTTGTTATTTATTCGGTGCAATCTATACTACTTTTACGTAGTAGATAATTTATATAGCAAAGAGAATGATCTCAACAATTTACAAAGTATTCACTAATTTTGTTCAAAATATAGATCTTACATTAAATCAATATTGTAACATTTACTGAGGAAGACGCCCTCCATATTTTTACACGATTATAATGTACGTTATTAAACTAAAATACCCACAAAAATCACGATTCTAGGTACTGTAGTTTAGTCAAAATCAGAGATTTTGAATAAAACGCAGCTATGAACCGTCGTTTAAATATTACGATGGAAATATTAATCGAGCACGATACTCGATGTTCATAACACAGTACGTACATGGCATGCTGGACACTCAACACACATCAAAAAAACCGTGCCATAACATGACCGATGGAGTGACATGCATTGACGACATCGGTGCTGGTAGCAAACTCAAATTGTATTTGCTTAACCTCCGTTGTTCAGCTCAAAATTAAAAGGGGACATATCTGACAGTAAAAGCTAACATTTTATGGAAAAGAAAATACTAATCTATTTTTATGGAAATGTTACAACATCCCAGCAAACACAAAAACGTTTTAAAAACATTTTAAACAAGTTATAATTTGGGTTTTGGTAAAACGTTTTTATAACATTTAATGTTGGGTTATATAAAGATTATGAAAACGTTTTAAAACGTTTTGTATGAAAACACTGCAACAATATTTGTAAAATGTTTTCAAGATATTATTGTAAACTATTTTTTGCAAACATTTTTGCCACATATTTTGTCAACACTTACAATGAATAACATTATGTTAAATTATTTGCAATAGTTTATCAAAAAATGTTTTTTAATGTTATGAAAACGATTTATACCCTTTATCTACAGTTTATATAACCCGACATTTAAACGCTTTCTGGTAACCTTTTGTGATTGATGTCGAAAATGTTTTGTGTTTATGGGATGGCTTTAAGGGCATTCGTCACTACGCATGTTGACCAGTGCAGTAACCAACGATGTGAGCAACGGCTTGACGTATTTCAATTCGTTCAATGGAAAGAATATGCCTACTTTTATTCGGTAAAATATGAACGGCCCCATCCAAATTTCACCTCATATAAATATTCTTACTATTGTATCAAGATTAATTTATATACCTGTAATAATATAAAGTAGTTCAGGTGAATGTAAACTGCATGCATACTACACTTTACCCGACTGCAGAATGAAGCCCGGGTATGAAGTCAGACGCACTATACAAACCGAACGTAAGAAACGCCTAACATTATGTACCGGATGTCCCAATAAAAGCGTCGCGGTTTGTGAACGGGCTAGTTCTAGACAAGTAGGCATTATAGGCTGAAAATGGCATCATAGTCCACAGTTCCGAAGGGGCTGTACAATAATTATGAGCCCTGTGGTACGGAACGTTTTAAGTGCCATCAGATAGCAAGATCATTGTCTTGACAAGATGACATAATATAGGTATTATTACAAATATTATATGTAGGCCTAAATGACGACATGATACCTATATTATGTCATCTTGTCAAGATAATTATCTTGCTGTCTGATGGCACTTAAAACGTTCCGTACTGTGGAGGGTAAAATTATGAGCAACATTTTTGGTAATCCAAAAAGGGGGAAGCAAATTTTGGCATATCGGAGGAGGGGGCAAGCTATTTTTGGCACATATTTACCGGCACAGCTGTAAAAAAAAAAGCTTAGGAAAACATACAGAAATGTTCAAATAGTTTAAAATGTCCTACTCGCTGCGCTCGCATGATAATTATTATAATGACCATTAACGTTTGAAAATTGGGTTATCAAAAATTTGGCACGTGCAAAGAGGGACAATGTTTTTGGCAAGCCTAGAATGAGGGCATGCAAGGTTGGCAGGCTGCGAAGGCGGCAAACAATATTTGGCACGCCATTGGAAATTTTACACCCAGGGCTAATTTAATTTTGTTCGGCTGAAAATTATAATGGGACATTTCTAAGAGTGAAAACTACTAGTAACATTTTGAGGAAAAGAAATACAAAATCTATTTCTTTATTGATATGGAGAGTCGCGCTGACTCACATTTGTTTGTTGGCTTTACGTGGGGCTCGCGACCCTTGAGTCGCCATCTTTTTCTTCCTGGAACCGCTTCTAGTGCAAACACCCGATTTTTTATATGCAGTAAAGCCTCGCTTGTATTTCTTCGAATCTGTACCCGATGTCGTATAATATGCATTAAAGACTCGCTTGTACTTGAACCAATGCCGCGGCTTATCCTCGATTAATTTCACCGGAATGGATGTTGTCTCCCTCTTTATTTTTCTCGGGTCATATGCAAGATAATGGCCTGAAAAAAGAAAATTGATGTCTTGATGATTTTTCTGTTCGTTTTATTTAGTATTATACTATTAATATAGTGCCATATCAAAGGTTGAGAACCAGAAAGCCTTAACTCAACTTCAGATATGCCATTTAGAAATGGCATATGGGAGAAAGTAAGAAATTGCTTGTATGAAATCATGAATGACCATGTCCCATGGAAAATGAGTAATGGGAAACGTCATCTCCCTTGGATCACTCGTGACATCAAACGATGCATGTGGAAAAGAGACACTCTCTACAGCTGAGGCACGTAAACATCCAAGTGACCAATCCTGGAGAACATTCCGCCAATATCGGAACAAAGTGACCTCAATGGTTCACAACGCACACCAAGAATATGTCAACAACATCATTGGTGCCAACATTGTTGAGAAACCAAAATCCTTCTGGTCATACGTGAAGCTCATGCGAACTGAAAATCTTGGAGTACCAACACTCAGAACTGAAACAAAACTCTGCACAACTGACAAAGATAAAGCTGAAGCTCTCAACACACACTTTAAATCTGTCTTCACTTGTGAACCAAAGACCAACATACCTGATAAGGGGATCTCACCTCATCCATCAATACCGGTGCTCACCATAGGCTTGGAGGGAGTGGAAAAACAACTTTCATCACTGAACCCAACCAAGGCTTGTGGACCAGATGAATTGCCTGCCAAGCTCTTGAAGATGGTCGCACATGAACTAGCACCTGCACTCAGATTTTTTTTCAGCAATCCTACACCCTGGGCTGCGTACCAACCCAATGGAAACCAGCTCTGGTCACCGGTATACACAAGAAAGGTCTCAAATCCGACCCTGCAAATTACAGACCCATTTCACTTACTTGCCTGTGTTGCAAAATAATGGAACACATTGTACTCAGCCATGTTTCCAAGCATCTCAACGCAAATAACATCTTGCTTGACTCTCAACACGGGTTTAGGGAGAGACTGTCAACGGTAACACAACAAATTACATCTTGCCATGACTGGTCTTACACTCTCCAAAATCGCGGCCAAGCTGACGTAGTGTTGCTAGACTTTAGCAAGGCGTTTGATAAAGTTCCAAATCATCGTTTATCCGCCAAACTAAACTTCTACGGCATCAGAGGTCCGACTTTGGAATGGGTCAACTCCTTTCTGCACAACAGAGTACAAGCTGTGTCAGTAAACGGTTCTCACTCCAGCTGGGGCAATGTTACATCAGGTGTACCCCAAGGATCGGTACTTGGACCAGCCCTCTTCCTGTTGTACATTAATGATATCCAAGAGAAGATCCAGTCCAGTATGCGCTTGTTTGCAGACGACAGTATTGTGTATCGGGAGATAAAGAGCGAAGAAGACCATCGCATCCTGCAGAGAGATCTCGAAGTCCTCGCTGACTGGTCATCCACCTGGCTTATGCAGTTTAACATCTGGTCATCCACCTGGCTTATGCAGTTTAACATCAGCAAGTGTGCCATTCCCTCCATCACCAAAAAACACAAACCAAGTATCTTCCAATATAACAGCTTGTACGCCCTCAGCTTGACTACGCCGCTGAAGCCTGGAACCCGTATACCATCACTGTAGTTAATCGCATTGAGCAAGTTCAGCGAGCTGCAGCACGGTTTGTCTTCAGAGACTTCAGAAGAACTACATCTGTGTCAAGCCTGATCAACACCTTGGGCTGGGACCAACTCCATACCAGGCGCCTGGCATCACAGCTGACCATGTTCTATAAGATCCAACATGGCCTGGTCAACATACAGCTGCCACACATTATCCAACCAGCTTCATACATAGGTAGACACGACCATCAATTGAAATATTCCATACCAGAAGCCACCATAGACTGCTACAAATATGCATACTATCCTAGAGCCGTAAGACTGTGGAACCAACTACCATCAGCGACAGTGTTAGCACCATCTTTAGCCACTTTCAAGGAAGCCGCCCTACCAGCTGTGAGGGGGATGAAGGTACCTGTTGGCTCAAGACTCCTGTAAACCACCGCAGCAAGTATGTTTTTATCCCGCACCCTAAGTTTTTCGTTTGGTATGGTCGTTCCTTTTTTCTTCACCTACACTTTTCTGCACTTTGCCTGTTGACGTCACTTCTGCACCATCCTAGTATAGCTTTTAAAGCTGCAAAAGGATTCACCTTTGAAGATTGAAGATTGAAGATAGAGAAAAACAAATTTTAATATTTTTGCGAACTAAACCTATTTATAACTAACAAATTAAAGGCCCATTCAGTGATTTGTTCATCCGGACGATCGGAAAAATCATCAAAATTCAGATTTTGGTACCTTTGTCATTGTCATAGATGTGCTAACATAGCCTACGAGTGGTTCAGCCGAAAGCCGTGTATTTATGACAAAATCAGACATTTAACACGAATCTGTAATTTAGATACTGACAGTATCTAAATTAGCTACATGTATTTGAATGGGGCTTCAACTTCGTCAGCTGCAGTACTGCTGTTTTCTTCGTTTTTTGCCAAATTTGTCATTTTAAAAATACCAAATGACAATTTGAATGACTTATCCTTCACTTTTAAGCAATTTATAAACAATGTTAATTGTTTACCCTTGCGCTGGGATCACTGAATGTGTCTTTAACTCAAATGTGGTCCTATAACTGGAAGTTGTATCCTATTCATTATAACAAAGTGTCAATTATCATAAAGAATATGAAGTTAGTTCGATTGGGTTGATTGTTTTCCGATTGGACGAATCTGTGGGTGCTGGTGATTATTTTGGTACCAACATCTCAAAATGGCCAAAAAGTAAGTGAAGGCTTTCTGGTTCTGAACCCTCGATATTTAGAGAGTTTGCGAAATGAAATTTGAAAATTGACTACAACTGCAAAAGCAACATTAATCGCGAACGTACTATATGATTGGTTACTGCAACAGCCTTGTCGCTTAAACTCGGGACATGTGTATCAATGGGTGTTATAAAGAAGGGCATGTTAAGAGCTTGTAACCTACTGCATCTAAATGCCTTTCTTTTGTTTGATCAAGTGGTTATTAGTCCCATTTTGACACTATTTTATACCCAAATTAAGGTGTTTACCAAATGTTTACATTTAAATAGAACTAAATTAAGAACAAGGATAAAGACTAGTTACTAAATTTAACGTTAGCTTTGTCAACATCATAATTATTTCCATTTTACAATGCAAATCGTAATATCTATATTCTTTATTTTTTCCCTTCTTCTCAAACGCTCTCCTCTGCCTCTCCTATTTCCGCTCCCCTACCGTCTCCATATTCCCACCTCCCTCTCCCGTCCATCTATACTCTCTTCTCTCAAACCTGAACTCCCCTCCTATAATACCCCACTCACACAGTTTCCCCGGGCTCCCCAGTGACGTTGTCAGGGTTTTTCTGGGGAAGGCGACTTTCTAAGGGAAACATTTTGACAAAAATGGGTAAAATATGGCTAAAAGGCCTAAAAACGTAAAGCTTGACGTTTGAAATAAAAAAAATAATTTAACCTAATTTAAATTCTAATTTTTAACATCATTTGGTGTGTTTTTTTAGCCAATCAAAATTATATTTCCAATAATAATTTATCTTAACTAGATATAATACATAACAGGAAATTAAGGAAATTGTGCAGTTAATGGGGAAATATGGAAACTATATGTTCTTAAATTGACGCATTTTCCATTATACTTTACTGCTCACTAACAGGATTTTCGCGTTCACTTCGATTTCTAGAGACTTTAATGGCAGATTGGCTTTGAATAGATGATCCTCTTAAATTTTCTAGACGTTGAAGTTTCTGAACCGCATTTCGCAAACTCTCTAATGAAAGCTGAGAGGTTGTCAATGTTATATCATGTTACTCACCACGGTGATATATGCTTTCAAACGTATTCATGCCCTCCAGCAACAAAATTTCCGTTTGTGGCTCTTCCTTATTTACAGGTTTCTTGGATAGGCCCCCTACTGCCTCAAAAAGTCTACAATTTGCTCCGATACGATCTGTGATCAGGTTGTTTGGTAAATCCTGTAAATAATTCAATAAATAAATAGATAAATAAATAAATAAATAAATAAATACAAAATATTATATTGAGAGGGTACGGTGAATCGAAAGATTGCGGGTTCGAACCCCGGCGGCGGTGCTATCGCGTTGTGCCCTTAGACAAAGCTCTTAACTTCTATTGTCTCTCCTCACCAAAGTGTATAAATGGGTATCGGCATATTATAGTATTGGGAAGGTAAAACATACTAGTTGTGGCGAACACCTCCTCCCAACAAGTTAATTCAGGGGAGTCTGGTCCAGAACGCCAACGAAAGGGATATGGGCACTGTTTACCGGGACTGTTCACCTTACCTGGCCGAACTGGCGCATATGGGATGCACAAGCGGTAGGCCTATAGGACACGCGACACATCGTCATCATCCCTATATAGACGAATCCAACGAGCCAAGTCATGGTCAGGATTTGGTCGGCCATCTTTGGGTAGCCGCTAGCACCAACCTGGTGTTTTGAGTGCCCAATATTGTGCAAATAAAAGCCGCCTAACACCAAGTCGAGGAGGGTTAATAAAATAATATATACAATAGAGATAATTCCGCAGGTAATCCCGTCGCATCTATTCATACATAGTCCTTTTGTTCGCAAGTACATCCATTTGTAGCGTTTGATATTGTGTATGCATATACCGCGTGTATTTAATCCGATTATTATATGGCACTTCAACCCAACAGCGAATAGACCATGTAGAAGCTGTGTGTTTTGCCGAAGTGAACTGTATTGTGTTGTAAACTTTAATCTTTTGTCTATGTGTTTTTGGGGAAGGTGTAACACGGGTGATGGAATACAGTTTAAAATTTCCACCCAGGCCGAATCATTTCACATTTTGGGTGCATTGTAGCCGACGGCTACCCAACTAAAGGCTGCTAGTCAGGTGTAGGAATGCGTGGATTTGGATTTATGAGGACTATTTTGCGGGTTACACTTTTGGCCGCGGAATCTTATGGTGGTGTGCTCCTTAGAAGAGCAAAAAGTTTGGATTTTCTGTGAAAAAATACTATTTGCAGAATGAGGAAGGTGTTTCATAGTGATTACTTTTTATTTGAGCTCTTTCCGACTCATACTTTTCGAGATATGACCATTTATTGCCATGTGTCCTTTTGCCCAAACTTGGGAAATATACGCATTTTTTAAATAAAATGCATAATATTCATCAATGGCCGGCGCGCCGATTTCTCGTTCAAACTTCAAATTCATCGCCGGTCAACTAAAAATGTTGGCCTACTGGTCCGAAATCATTGATGAGAAACAAACAAATTCCAATTTACATATCAACATGATCAAGGTTTATTCGTGTTTAACATCTATTTTATGCCACCCCCCCTGCATGTTTGAAGTTAAAACAAACAAGACAGGTTAGTAGGCCTAGGCCTACAAACTGCAGGCGGGACAAGTTGTTGTGTTATAAGTTATTTCACACAAAATAAATTTTAAAACGCAGACAAATTACAAAGAAAAACAAACAAATTAATGACCGATCTAATTTGAACGAAAAAAAACATGTTTCCAAAAGGAATTTACAGGCAAAAACAAGCCAATTTGTAATGCAAAATAGCGATAGTTTCTGTGCATGCTGCTTTGGTGCCAAATCGGCCCAAATATTCAACTTTTACCATTATAATACGTTGTGATATAACGAAAACGGGCATCAACAAAACAGGTGTTAGAAGGGGGCACACCACCATTACGCTCCCCATTGAAATACGTGCAAAAATGCCTTTCGGAAATCTCTTCTAATTATTTCCCTGCAATAGATAGAGCAATGAAACTGGGCATGGTTATGGGACGATCCTTAAGCTTTAATATATTTTCTTTTGCACATAGATTTCCAATGTCAGTTTTTTGCAAATTGAACATTTTTACCCCATCCCGTGATTTCAAAGCTGTTGAAAGCTCAATTCTTGGGATTTGACATCGATACATGATATGCACGGTTATTCCGCCAGAACACATTTAAAATCTTTTTTTTTTTTTCACGTAATTTCACCAAGTCCGTTTCAGCTTTAGAATGCCATCAAACAAACGTATCTCAGACACATATTTGCTGAAAAAATGTAACAAAAAGCTCAATTTCTACGTTTTATGAGGACTATTTTGCGGGTTACACTTTTGGCCGCGGAATCTTATGGTGGTGTGCTCCCTCTATATCTTCGTGTTAAAATTGCCGTGATAGTAGGTCCTACAGCGAATCCTCTCGTTTTTAACAGCTACGCATCGCGATTTTGTTCGAGATAGGCCGAGCGACTCAGGCTAAGCATACCATGACTATCATATGAGATACCACAGCGTTTCTATATTCTACACATTATTACGATTTGTGCATGCTCTGGTACCCCATATGATGTTTCTATTACAAGAAAAAAAAATTGTTTTCAGGTAAAACCAGGGTTTTGTTTCCAGTACACTCACTCGAAAAGCAGTACACTAATTAGCGGGGCCTTGCAGCTTGCTGTGGATATCTTTTACTGGATTTTTAAAGTAAAATATTTGAAATCCAAAGTAAAAATTGAGATATATTTAATTTTGAGAATGATAATTATACTTTATAGGTATAAAGGAACGCGTTTAGCCCATTCAGTTAAGTTCCAGATGTACAACCTATAACACAATGTATATGTAAACTTTCTTTATCTGTGTCAATAATAGAATATTGATTTCAACGGAGTATTGAGCTGTATGGAAAAAATATTTATAATGCAGGGTGTTGACACTGTGCGCGACACGTTACGTACGAGATAATTTGAATAGTTTGTGAAGATTTCATCGTTAAGTTAATCCAATGACGACGTCAAAAATAGCGATATCGCATCCGCCACCCACCCCCTCCCCGATTTTTCTTACTGTTATATTATATTTTCTGAAATTTGACGATCCAATTCGATATATTTCAGGAGAAATCATGAAAAAACAGGCGAATAGTGGTTACCACCTTGGAAATTCTGAATAGGAAAGAATGAATCGGTGAATTCGAGCCGTTTTACTCCCACACCAATTCGCATGAAGAAATAGATCCAAAATAATAGAGGGCGCTATAGTTAGGGACCGTTCACAAACACTTGTAAAGGGGGGCCTGATGCAAAAAAATCCCCCCCCCCCCCCTTTACAGACCTCGAAAATTTCAAGCCCCCCTTTTTTTGACATGAAAATTATGGGTCAACCCCATAGAAAAGCATATAAACTCAATTTTTCCAGGAAAATTTGTGGTCATTTGTTCATGCCCCCCCCCACCCTTAGGAGGGTCAAAAAATTTCAGGACCCCCTTTTTGCATCAGGCCCCCCTTATACAAGTGTTTGTAAACGGTCCCTTATATAGGGACCTACGCTTAAAACAAAAATAAAGAAATACATAACGGGTGAAATAAATGAAAAGCAAGATCTTATACCGTAGAAACCCGTCTATAAGGAATAGAAGCGACTGTGATGATAGCATATTTCACGCTAGCGCCCTCCACAATATTATATCATTATGGAATTTGAGCAAATCATTTACCGACACAAGCAGGTATACAATGTATTATTTTATCTTTATTTCGCATCTCACGAGCATAGCTCACTTGGCAAGGCATAAGACTTTGGTTCTTTAGATCGGAAGATGGTGAGTTCGAGCCTCATCACGGTCACACAAACTTTTATAAACAAAATATTGTTCAAACTTTTCATTTATATTTTCTTGCATTTTCTAAAGACTCCTTTCGTGATCATTTTTTTTTCATATTTAGTTTAATTTATTCTATTGTTTTTCTTTTATTGTTTCTTTTCTTTGTCTTTTTTTCTTGTTTAATTTAATTTTTTTCTTTATTTTTCTTTGATTCATATAATATTGGCAGGATAAGGAGAGGAGGAACTAAAGACCCATTCAGTGATTTACTCATCCGGACGATCGTAAAAATCATCAAAATTCACCTTTGTCATTGTCATAGATGTGGTAACATAGCCTGCTAGTGGTTCAGCAGAAAACCGTGTGACACATAATATACATTTGGCTACATTTTATTATACGATAAATACGAATTTATTAAACATGGTAACAAATCACACCACTCCACGCCATACATAAATTCTCCCAGTCACATTTCCCCAATATGAAATTTAAAAAAAGTTAAAATTTAATTTTAATTTTACTTTTACTTTTATTAAAGTTTGGCAGAGGCGGGGTTCGAACTCACAGCGTACCACGCCGCTTTGGATATGCTCTATTAGACTATGAGCCTAGCGCCTTAGACCACTCGTCCACTTGTCTTGATGAAATCCATTTGAAACTTATTTGAAGATATACTCGCAACTTCAATATAGGCCTACCACGTGACAAGCAAAAGCAGAAAACGTACCATATTTTGGAATTTTATTTCCCTAAAAACATTAATGTGTATTAATAGCGCTCAATTGTTGTTAATCCGTCAATAAACATGATAAATGCGCGTCTATATGGACAATACATTATATCGATTTTGACATGTGCTCGCACGGTGTCAGTACATTTCCATGGTCAGTAACTTCTATAGAGGAACCTACCATTTTTCTTGTATACACGTTCGATGTTTTTATCAATTACATAAAAAATCCATTTTAGACCCCAAATGTTTCTTCGGGAAATAAAAGATTAGATTACCATAAAAACGAAACAGTAATCTTTTGCCGGGTCTAATGTTATTTATACATAGAATTTTCAACGTTTTTTCTATCCTTATTCTTGCTCAATTAAAAAAATATTTTGGCGTATATAAAATTGAAATAAAATTCTCTGCCTCATAAACGACCTCAAATGTGCCACAATTGGGTATCACGAATCGTTATATATGATGTGCAGTTAATATTCATATTTTCTTTTATACAGAGGATGCTTCAGTTTTGACAGGAAAAATATTTTCTTGAAAACCTCTCACTCGGTTATTTCAAAACGGTAACCACGCTTCCCTAGAATGTGCAATAATTTAGCATTAAAATTTTCTTATTCTAACAGCAAGCGTTTCTAGAATGAATTATGGCGAAATGTGGTGTAGTAACAAATATTCTCTAGCAGATCGGTTATACGATGGAACTGGTAGGCATAGGCCTATTATAAATTCGGGATATTAAATATCTTCCTGACGAGACAGATCTGCGCATGTGGTCAAAGACGATTCCTTACTAGCCACAGACCGTCCGCTGGAATTAGTTGAACATGAACCATTCGCTATGGCTGTTGGTCGGACCTCTCATCTCTCCACATCGATTGTGACCTATAATCCCCGACATTGCCCTTATGAACTCACATCCTCCTGTTTTATTTCAATACGCTGGCGAAGTTACGTAATAATCGGATTAACTACCATAGCAATAGGTGAAAACAATTTTTGAATATACCGCGTTATACACTGATACGTTCAGGCGGTACCTCTTCATTGAACCATATCATGCTGCACCTGTAAGATCTTTGAAAAGACCAGTATTGTATTCAATCTATGATTGCAGACATACACAGTACAGGTGATGAGTGTAACCTGCTTGTAGCGCAGCGCGATATGTTCAAAATTGTTTTCACATATTGCTATGGTAATTAATCCGATTAATTACGCAACTTCACCAGCGTATAATGGCCGAATAAATTCTGACCATCACTTGGCTTGTTGGATTCGTCTATACTACAATTCGCTGTCGAAGTGACGTAATAATCGCAATAACTACCATCAAGCAGATTGCACTAATCACCCGCGTATGTCACCAAACATAGATTGAATACCACTCTTTTCATAAATACTAATCTTACATGGCGAGTAATTAGCATTTCTTTGACAACTATGGTTTAATGCATAGGTGCCACGTGAACGATGAAGTGCAGGGCTATATATTCGAAATTGTATTCATCAATTGCTATGGTAGTTAATCCGATTAATTACGTCACATCGACAGCGAATAGCCTATAGTATGGGTTCAAGTGGAACAAAAAATAGTGTATGTCCATTGCTAGCTATGGTAATTAATCATGTTAGTGTTTACATCACTACTTCGGTGAAGACAAGAGAAGTGTGCCTTCTCTACCAACGCCTGTGATATAACAGGTGCAAGCGAAACAAAATTGAATGACCAGAATAGTTTCCTTTGTCAGATGAATTGATTGAAGTTTTTGAAGACACTCTATTCTTGATGGGACAATAGATTCAAATATGGAATAATTATTATTCCTCATCTATTTTTTTTTTATTGAAAAACTGCAATTGTGGCAACAGAACAATATTTATTTTGATTTCATTTCAAGTAGAAACAAAATCGTGCTTAAGCCAAAAACGCACCCTACCTACCATTCCTCAAGAATTGGGATGGCACAAAGGTGCAACATAGGTTTTATTGCAAAGACGAGGACAGACAAGTAGTTACAACACATCTGTCTAACCGTGGGTTTCGCTATTATTTAGAATAAATGCTTTTACTAGTTTCTATAAAACCACAAAATTACTAAAAAAACTATAAAAAACTAAAAAACAAAAAAAAACACAAAAAAACACACCTAAAATTAAAAGTAGAAAGGTAGATTTGAAGAAAGATAAAAAGAACATGTCAAAAAGTTAAAATTAAACGAGAATGAAAAAACGGAACCGGTGCCCGGACCATGCTCTCTTCAGCATGTCTTCAGTTCCAAAGTCTGACGCTCTATCAATTGAGCTATACGATCCTGATATACGAAACAGTCGTTATTATGTCAATACAATTGATTGGTGTTACAACATACTTAGATGGAATGCATAGCCACCCAGTGCCAGTATATATTTGCTCAAACTCCAAATACAACAAGCAACCAATTTTATTGAGGGCGTTTCTTAGGTATATCCTTGTAGACGGGGTTTTACGGTATATATATTGTCGAGCAGCCCCCACTAAAGAGTTTTAAAATTAATCAATTAATTAATACACTTTGAAGAATCAAACAGCAAAAAAGGAGCTAAACTCACTAATATATCCAGCTGCGATGCATAAGTCTCTTCTGATGCTGCCAGACAATCTTTAGCTGCCTCCTTGTACGAATCGGCCTGAATTTGCATAATTGCTAACCCTTGTGAGGGGGTCGAGGTAGTAAATGTATACACCAAGAATTGGCTTTCGGCTGAAAAGGGCAAGAATAAATTAATTTATGCGAAATCGAAATCTCGCCACCCGCCCTCCACCGCGGGCAATTTTGCACTTGGTCGAATCCCATTTGGTCCAATCCTACTTAGTCCAATCCCATTTGGTCCAAATTCCACTTTGTCCAGACCCAGTTAGTCCAATCTCACAAGATCTCAAGATCGGTGTTTAGATTTCGTGTTTGAGGTCTAAACACTGTATTTACAGTGTAATTGTTGCGGTGTATGAGTTTCATCATTTGAAATGCCGGCAGAGAGGGATTTGTCATAACAGTATAGAGAAGGTGTGTCCTTAAGTGTCGCAGCATGTATTTATGTCGACAATATTGGCAAACCCACGGCTACATAATGGAGAAGATTGAAATTAATTGCGGAGGATCCTTGAAGATGTTATATCCTCTGTAAAGACATTTTTGGGTAAAAATATCCAGAAGCGGGGGTTATGGTTTGTTGAACTTTGCTCCTTCAACAAAATGGTACCTTTTTCGGTTCTACATGTATCTCTTTTCCCACATTGCTGGTAATAAATATCAAACAGTCATAATTGGTGGTCATCCCCAAGTCAACGAGGTTCAGGAATGTCCTCTCATTGTTAATTGTTGGCTATACATACCTAGACAAAATACAATGCTTTGTAACCCACCACTTGAACAGGATTTAGCCGAAGCAAACAAAGACTAGAGCTATTTAAGAATTCTATAGACACATTTAGAAGCTTATTATCCTCTTCAACAATAGAATTATTGATTGGTTTAAAAGGTGTTTGACTAGCGCTATCAAAATGAGATACATGTAGCACCAACTTGAGGTACTTAGGAATACGGCCTTCATGTACATTTTGCACTGTAACTCGGAATACAACTTTAGAATATTTACGGCTCATTCGTGGTGTATGGTCACATTATGGAACAAAAACATTTCTTTTTTATGACAGGGCTGTTTGATACTTATTTTATTAAAATAAAGAATGACAAATTGGGAAGCTGTAGGCCTATTGGTAACAGCCAAGATGGCATGTCAAATTGAATATTTTTAACATGTAACACGAGTCACAAAAAGAACAATTTGCACTGAAAATGCATGATGCAGTCATGTCTACAGTAGAATTCATCTCGACCTTTGCAGGACTTAAATTCCATTAAAAGCGATTAAACCAAGATAACACTCATTGAAACTGCTCAACTGATTAAATCGGATCTTCTCTGGTTGTGCACATGTGTCTGTTTTACATGTGCGATATCGCAATAAAGCTGGTATTATAGCTTCAGTTGGGTAACCGATTATAAAGGAAACGCACGGAAACAATGGTATGTGGACCTTTGTTCACGAAATGAGACAATGGCCTGCTTTTTGTTAACCAGCATTCTTGAAAATGAGCAACATAATGATTGTTGACTTAACACGGTTTGGAAATAATTTCTTCATATTTTTGGTGTTATCTGTCGTTTACATATCCTTCCTAAAACACAAAAGTGCGACTATTTCCAAACACCTAAATTAGCTAAAAATTTAGGACATGTTACAAAACTATATTTTCTAGAATTTCATAGAATAGTTTAAATGTAGCTTGTACCATTTTTTTGTGGCATCCTTCAGAACGGAGCGGTCCGTTACCAATATAGCTCAATATTTTCGGTCAAATCTCCATTCAATTAACACGGGGAGTTGGCTAGCTATGAGCTAGCTATGCTTTGCCCTCACTCATATTCTACGAAAGTGCGACTATTTCTGAACATCTAACCTAGCTGTAATTTTAGGTCATGTTAGAGAAATAAATATATTTGCTAGAAGTTTGGAGAATAGTTTAAATATTGGCCGGTTATTTTTCACACAGTGATGTTAACTAGGCAAATGCAATATACTTCTAACATACACTATTTGTAAAGGTCGCGCGTCAATGGTGAGAGCACTGTGTATTGTGTATAGGAAAACGGACAGTAACTGCAGTATGTAAAAGGTTATAAATGTTCCCTTTCATTTTTCTCCTGCTTTGAACCATATCTCGTATTTTTTGCATAAGGTTTTTGGCTTGCTGCAATGGTCCCAACAGAGAGAGAGAGAGAGAGCGAGAGAGAGAGAGAGAGAAAGTTTTGAATGTAAATAAAACCTTGATATCTCAAAAAACAACTTTGGCGACATTGTCTTCATTTTGCTTGATCGAATCACATTATAGGTAAATGGGTAAGCTTAGCTTATGTACCTGGCAATTTACCGTCAGCAGCACGTTGAAGCACCCAGTTTCCATTTTTCCTGGACAGGAACCAATCACCGTAATCCGGGCCGTAATCAGCCGTATCAACATACCAATGCCGTTTCAATGGTTTATCTTTGTTCGAACACTCGTACGTTGCCTATTTTAAAAGAGTCAGAGATTCAATGTTTTAAACGCTCTAAGTGTGCAAAATAAACTGCTTTTACAGCAATATAATGTGTGGTTTGCATAAAGAATAGATTCCTATTTAAATGTTAGTTTTCATTGATCATATTGTCCCCTTTTAATTTCGAGCCAAATTAGGTACAACGAAAAAATCACTATTTCATTCCAGCACCTACAATGCGCGTATTAGCTCGCCAATCGTATTACATGATATGGAGCGGAGCTTAGCTTCACCAACTTCAGTTCATTGTTTGCTATATTGCATATCATTAAATTGTAAGCACTCTTTAGCAAAGTCATAGTTCATTGAATTTACAACCGTATGACAAAACAGGCGAAAATAGTAACTTTTTGCACACGATTTGCAATTTAAAGAGAATTGGTCATTGCTCATTCTAGTGATGCTAGCATATGATATGATATGATATGATATGATATGATATGATATGATATGATATGATATGAATTGATATGATATGATATAATTTTATTAACCTGCACAACATCGCGGCCAAACGGCCGAATTGCATTATACAAGAAACAAATAACAAATCGTCGGTCGCAACACATAGTGGCGTATCTGAAGGAAAAAATATGTTTCCGAGCAAAACGTTTTTGAAGGATATGCTACTAGTAATGGAGTCGATGCTCCTCAACTGTTATCTCTCAGTGGCCCGATTCCATTTGAAATTGAAGTTTAAGGTTCAAGCTATTAAAGTGCATCTTTAATAGTTAACAAGGAATAGCCACTATAGCATAATAGCTAGCTCTAAACCCATACGCCACTATGTGAAACGGAAAATTTGGAAAATCACTCTACGCCACTATGTGTTGCGACCGACGAAATATTATGAAAGAAACCAATTACACATAATAAGAAAGCAAAAAAAGAAAAAAGGCAACTTGGCATGGAAAACAGCAGAGAGATGCAAAAGGGCACAATGGGAAGCCACCTGCAAGCAAACTACTACTGCTTATTCAACAGATTAATGTAGTAGGGAATGGGACTTTCAGCAAATCTGCTTGTGCGTGCACGCAATTTGGAAATATGGGCTGCATTTCTCAGCTGTCTTCCATGGACTTCACTTCTACTAGGAGGGAGCAACATGTTGGTACGCTCTGATTTAGCAAGCGACTGCGCGAACTTTAGCGAGTGTTGTTCCCTCCTGGCAGAGAGAGAGTCTAGCTTACATACATTAACTGCATTATCATACGAAATATAATTAGCACCCAAAATGATTCTGCATGCCCTTTTTTGGACTCGCTCAAGTGTACTTGATTGTTTAACAGTGAGCGATGAATGCCAAATGTCATCAGAGTATTCCAAAAGGGGACGTATGTAACAAACGTAAACTGCGGTCAGCTCCAAAACGTTGAAACCAAAAGGTTTCAGAGAACGGAGCATGAAGAGGCGTTTGTTAGCACACTTGCACATGTGATCCACCTGGGCATCCAATTTAAGATCTTGCTGTATGAAGATGCCCAGGACTTTGGCAGATGAAACAAAAGAAAGCAATGAATGGCCTATCTTCAGAATGGGATGAGAAGGTGGGTTTCTCATGAAACAGATTTGAATGGCTTGACATTTGTCAGGGTTGGGTTTCAGGTGGTTACTTACAGACCACCAGTCCAGGAAGTCATCAAGATCAGACTGAAGGTTGCCTTTCTCACTACACGCACGGTTCTGAACGAATGTGAGATCGTCGACATATTTCCAGTAGTGAGAACTGTAACCTTGAGCAGCGTCGTTGATGACAGCCTGGAAAATGATGGGACCAAGTTTGGTACCTTGCGGGACACCAGTACACAAGGGGCATAATCAGACATGGTTTGGTTATATCTCACACACTGAGTGCGATTATTGAGGAAACTGCAAACCCACGGAACGCTAGCACCCCCCCCCCCCCTGGACATACGGTATCGAACTGAATTCTGAATACGATGTCCTTCTGATATCAAATAATTTTGATTTTCTTTTAAATCGCGATATAGGCTAATACAAATTTTATGACAAGTTATTAAAATTGATAGAAGCTAGTAGCCTATTCAGGGTAAAGTTGTTTGCCCTTGGGCGACAAAAAATCTGTTCTACGGGTCCAAACGACCCTGATTTGACAAGAATTAGCGTTTTCTATTCCCCGTAAAAATCCAAAACTACGAACATTTACAAACTTTTTGCAGCAAATTTGATCCCCCCCCCCCCACCACCGATATTCACTTTGCACACTCCCCCTGCCCTCCCCAGTGGTGTCACCACTGATAAACATGTTACCTCTTTGTTGCTTACAGACCCGTACGCAAGGTGGGGGGTGCGGGTAGACTCGCTTGCCAGTCCTATATACGCCGTACCTATGTATATTGAGGACTGGCTTACGCCATTTTGGATGTCAATGGGAAATACACACTTAACGATTTGCGCCGGTTAGAAACTTGAAAAAAAATCTTTAAAATTTCATCAACGTATATAAAAGTGGTACCAACCGTATTGTGCTTGCTAATTTAAGACTCGGTTGAAACAAAATTAAGGATCGAAAGCATTTTAGTGTCCAAAAAGGCAAAATTATCGTCAAAGTTCTGCCGAAATCGGCACCCTTGCGAAGGGTTCAGAATTCGAATCGGGAACGAAAATATCCGATCTTTGCGATCAAAAACACAAAATTACAACTTTAAACATACTATTGGCAAAAGACATTATTACCAAACAATACAGAATAGAAAATTTGACATCATTTTCTCAAAATATTGAAAAAACTTGCTCACTAGACATCAAAAAGTACGCAATCCAATTCCCGTTCAAACGCGTGGGAAACTGAAAGTGCGATAATCGTGACTAGGTGCGGGGGTGCGACCGCACCTCCCCAAATTTGCAAAAGTATACAAAAAGTCCCAAAATTTAAAAATCAGGTTTTTTACGGGTTTTTTTGTCTGAAAAGGTCCAAATTTGGGGGAGTCCACTTTTCTACGGAAAGCCGTACTTTTCACAAAATCGCCCCCCCCCCCGCCTTTGTAAAAAGTCCACTTTTTCAAAATCAGCACCCCCCCCCCCCCAAAAAATCCTGCGTACGGGCCTGGTTGCTTACCTTGTTGATGAGTGCATCACTGTTGCAAGCACGCTGTCCCTTGCTTGCCATGACCGTCTTTTTTGAGCTATTACACGTGAAAACTAAGTTAGTATTGCGCTGTATGCCTACTTGGTTGAAGTGTCGCGTTGACCCGGACGCTACGTTGGCTAGCTACGTTGAGCTGGTTTTGTTTCCGGCAGGTGTAACTTAGTAGACGTGAAAGAAACCTGCCAGTTTGTTAACATTTATGTTGTGTGACCTCCCCCCCGCAGTGTCTGGCAGGTGCCTTTTGCACCTGTCATTAAGTTTCCGGTTTCAATCTATTAATACACTGAAGGTGTATAGGCCCAGAGGTATAGGCCTAACCCACGTTGTGGATTGAAATGAGTACAATAGGCCTACTGTACTGTAACCACAAATTCAGATAACTGTAAAATTGAAATACTAAACAAGTTCGTCATTTATATGATTATTATTTTTGTACATGTATTTTATTCGTATTAACTAGTAATATAGTATATCGTGTAGGCCTATGTACGCTTTATTCCGTAATCAACAAGTATGATAGAAAGACGGCTTTCTGGCAGAACCACTCGTAGCACAGTGTTATAGCGTCTGACTATGGATCTATAGGTTGTTGGTTCGAACCCCGGTCAATCCTTGGTAGAATTTTAAATATAATATAGGCCCTAGTTCGTTTCTTTTTGTTAAGTAAGAAGAAATACTTAGTAATAATGGCATGTGGAATCTAGCCTCATAATACATGTAATACTATACATTATGTATTACTAGTATAAGTTTCTCCAATTCAAATGTTAACTACGGAAAAAAAATTCGCGAGCGGTACAGGGCGAGTCAAAAAGTGCAATAGAGAAAAGAATCCATTTTTATTCAAGAACCGAGTTGAATATTTTAAGTTTGAAAACATTTTATAAATGATATATCCATTAGTGACCTTTTGTGAAAAAATCAAGGAATTTACCGTTTTGTTTTTATTTACCGTTTTGTTTTTATGACACATTTTATAGCGATACCCAATTTTAATGTATTCCCACGAGACATCTAAAGTTTGAATGTCAACCCACTCTGCATTCAATGAGGTGTCATAATGTGTAGAATTAGATAGTGCATCTATTAAAAAAATGAATTTACCCACATATGGTTTAGGTTTTTAAAATTAGGACGGTATACGCTGCACTAAAATCGAACACGCACGATTCCCACTATACTAAACTATACGCAGGTATACGGCCTTTTCGAATAGCTCTTATGTGACCCGGTACTATGAAATTACCTTGCTCGATTTAAGCTATAACGCGTGCACCGGCAAAACGTGCACCGTATACCCGAATAGTATACTTCTATGTGATCGCAGCCTTAGGGTAGGTAATAACAATAATTAAAACTGGTTATATTTAGGCCCTACCAGCGTTTTATGACATAAAATGCCATTTTGATTTGTTCAATATATCAGATACGACGGCATAAAATGACAATAATAACTTTGCACCATCTATTTTGAGTTCATTGTGTAAAAGAGCATCATTTTGTATTTTTATAAAATGATTGTCAACTTTAATAAGTTCATTGTAATGCCTATTCAGTGACTTTCTCATCCGGATGATCGTATAAAAAGATTAAGATTTTCTAGTGATTTAAACCATACAAAAGCCGAACGTGTATTTTATTTTAAAAACAAAATAAGATTTACTTTCAATTTTGTCAATAGTCCCCCCCCCCACGTACTGCTGTTTTCCTCTTTTGGGGGCAAACTTTTCATTTCAATATCTAATTGGCAATTTTAATGACTTATCCTTCACTAAGGCAATAACAAATATATTCATGAAGCTATTGAATATTCATGAATCCATTTTGGATTTTTATGAATCAATTTGGATATTCATTACGCTATCACAAGTCCACTTGAAAATTTATGAGACTTTAAAAACCCATGAGTCCACTGATATTCATTAGGCTTTTGAATATTCATTAGGCTATTAAACATTCATGGGTCATGCACTTGAATATTCATTAGGCTATTGGATATTCAGAAGTCCATTGATGAGGCTACTGGATATTCGTGAGTCCACTTAAAATTCATTAAGACTATTGAATATTCGCGAGGCTCCTGATATGAATCAATCATCATGGCCATGAGACTATCGAAAGCTATTGAATATTCACGAGTCCACTGAATATTCCCCGGAGAATATTCTTCAGGCTTTTCAATATGCATGAGTGCATTGAATTATACTTTAATATCCACGAAGCTCTAAAATATCCATGAGGCTTTTGAATATTCATGAGTCCTTTGAATATTCGACACCTGGATGATATAATTTGTTTACCATTCTATACAGGCATTCACGGAATATATTCACAGATATGTATACATGTATATCATCCTAACTTATGAGTCACACTGAATGAGAAAAATTCTTCAAGAGACATCCTCCTTTTTTATATTTATTTATTTAGGAAATCAAAATTATGTCAAATCTGTGTTAAGCATACATGTTTCAATGTCTGTCAAGCTATTATAATCCCATGTATTCCTATATCTACCTTGATGACCTTCAAAATATGCTCCTGACTCTTACCGTTCCAGTGGGGACGATACAGACGACCACGAAGTGATTAAAGAATCGGAAATGGAATCGAGCTCAGAATCGATATACCTCATAAACCAAGATATACCTCAATAAACCAAGAGATACCTCAATAAACCAAGAGATACCTCAATAAACCAAGATATACCTCAATAAACCAAGATATACCTCATAAACCAAGATATACCTCATAAACCAAGATATACCTCAATAAACCAAGATATACCTCAATAAACCAAGATATACCTCATAAACCAAGATATACCTCAATAAACCAAGAGATACCTCAATAAACCAAGAGATACCTCAATAAACCAAGATATACCTCAATAAACCAAGATATACCTCATAAACCAAGATATACCTCATAAACCAAGATATACCTCAATAAACCAAGATATACCTCAATAAACCAAGATATACCTCATAAACCAAGATATACCTCAATAAACCAAGAGATACCTCAATAAACCAAGATATACCGCAATAAACCAAGAAATACCTCAATAAAGCAAGATATACCTCAATAAAGCAAGATATACCTCAATAAACCAAGATATACCTCATAAACCAAGATACCTCAATAAACCAAGAAATACCTCAAAAAACCAAGATATACCTCATAAAGCAAGATATACCTCAATAAAGCAAGATATACCTCAATAAAGCAAGATATACCTCAATAAACCAAGATATACCTCATAAACCGAGATATACCTCAAAAAGCCAAGATATACCTCAATAAACAAAGATATACCTCATAAACCAAGATATACCTCAATAAACCAAGATATACCTCAATAAACCAAGAAATATCTCAATAAACCAAGATACCTCAATAAACCAAGAAATACCTCAAAAAACCAAGATATACCTCATAAACCAAGATATACCTCAATAAAGCAAGATATACCTCAATAAAGCAAGATATACCTCAATAAACCAAGATATACCTCAATAAACCAAGATACCTCAATAAACCAAGAAATATCTCAATAAACCAAGATACCTCAATAAACCAAGAAATACCTCAAAAAACCAAGATGTACCTCATAAACCAAGATATACCTCAATAAACCAAGATATACCTCAATAAAGCAAGATATACCTCAATAAACCAAGATATACCTCAATAAACCAAGATATACCTCAATAAACCAAGATATACCTCAATAAACCAAGATACCTCAATAAACCAAGATATACCTCATACCAAGATATACCTCATAAACCAAGCTAAACCAAGATATACCTCAAAAAACCAAGATACCTCAATAAACCAAGAAATACCTCATAAACCAAGATATACCTCAATAAACCAAGATATACCTCAATAAACCAAGATATACCTCAAAAACCAAGATGTACCTCATAAACCAAGATAAACTCAATAAATCAAGAAATACCTCATAAACCAAGATATACCTCAATAAAGCAAGATATACCTCATAAACCAAGATATATCTCAATAAACCAAGATATACCTCAATGAACCAAGATATACCTCAATAAACCAAGATATATCTCAATAAACCAAGATATACCTCAATAAACCAAAAAATATCTCAATAAACCAAGATATACCTCATAAACCAAGATATACCTCATAAACTAAGATATACCTCAATAAACCAAGATATACCTCAATAAACCAAGAAATATCTCAATAAACCAAGATATACCTCATAAACCAAGATATACCTCAATAAACCAAGAAATACCTTGAACAATAAACCAAGATAGGCCTATACCTCATAAACCAAGATACCTCAATAAACCAAGAAATATCTCATTAAACCAAGATATACCTCATAAACCAAGATATACCTCAATAAACCAAGATATACCTCAATAAACCAAGATATATCTCAATAAACCAAGATATACCTCATAAACCAAGATATACCTCATAAACAAAGATATACCTCATAAACCAAGATATACCTCAATAAACCAAGATACCTCAATAAACCAAGAAATATCTCACTAAACCAAGATATACCTCATAAACCAAGATATACCTCAATAAACCAAGAAATACCTCATAAACCAAGATACCTCAATAAACCAAGAAATATCTCAATAAACCAAGATATACCTCATAAACCAAGATATACCTCAATAAACCAAGATATACCTCAATAAACCAAGAAATATCTCAATAAACCAAGATATACCTCATAAACCAAGATATACCTCATAAACAAAGATATACCTCATAAACCAAGATATACCTCATAAACAAAGATATACCTCATAAACCAAGATATACCTCATAAACAAAGATATACCTCATAAACCAAGATATACCTCAATAAACCAAGATACCTCAATAAACCAAGAAATATCTCAATAAACCAAGATATACCTCATAAACCAAGATATACCTCAATAAACCAAGAAATACCTTGAACAATAAACTAAGATATACCTCATAAACCAAGATACCTCAATAAACCAAGAAATATCTCAATAAACCAAGATATACCTCATAAACCAAGATATAACTCAATAAACCAAGATATACCCCAACAAACCAAGATATACCTCAATAAACCAAGATACCTCAATAAACCAAGAAATATCTCAATAAATCAAGATATACCTCAATAAACCAAGATATACCTCAATAAACCAAGATACCTCATAAACCAAGATATACCTCATAAACCAAGATATACCCCATAAACCAAGATATACCTCAATAAACCAAGAAATACCTTGAGCAATAAACCAAGATATACCTCATAAACCAAGATATACCTCATAAACCAAGATATACCTCATAAACCAAGATATACCTCAAAAAACCAAGAAATATCTCAATAAACTAAGATATACCTCATAAACCAAAATATACCTCAATAAACCAAGATATACCTTAATAAACCAAGATATACCTCAATAAACCAAGATACACCTCAATAAACCAAGATACCTCAATAAACCAAGAAATATCTCAATAAACCAAGATATACCTCAATAAACCAAGATATACCTCAATAAACCAAGAAATATCTCAATAAACCAAGATATACCTCAATAAACCAGGAAATACCTTGACCAATAAACCAAGATATACCTCAATAAACCAAGAAATATCTCAATAAACCAAGATATACCTCAATAAAAAAAGATATACCTCAATAAACCAAGATATACCTTAATAAACCAAGAAATATCTCAATAAACCAAGATATACCTCAATAAACCAAGATATACCTCAATAAACCAAGAAATATCTCAATAAACCAAGATATACCTCATAAACCAAGATATACCTCATAAACCAAGATATACCTCAATAAACCAAGAAATACCTTGAGCAATAAACCAAGATATACCTCATAAACCAAGATATACCTCATAAACCAAGAAATACCTTGAGCAATAAACCAAGATATACCTCATAAACCAAGATATACCTCAATAAACCAAGATATACCTCAATAAACCAAGAAATATCTCAATAAACCAAGATATACCTCATAAACCAAGATATACCTCAATAAACCAAGATATACCTCAATAAACCAAGATATACCTCAATAAACCAGGAAATACCTTGACCAATAAACCAAGATATACCTCAATAAACCAAGAAATATCTCAATAAACCAAGATATACCTCAATAACCAAGATATACCTTGATAAACCAAGCTATATCTCAATAAACCAAGATATATCTCAATAAACCAAGAAATACCATGAGCAATAAACCAAGATATACCTCAATAAACTATGATATACATCAACAAACCAAGATACACCTCAATAAACCAAGATATACCTCAATAAACCAAGATATACCTCAATATATCAAGAAATACCTCAATAAACCAAGATATACCTCAATAACCAAGACATACCTCATAAACCAAGATATACCTCAATAACCCAAGATATACCTCAATAAACCAAGCTATATCTCAATAAAGCAAGATATACCTCATAAACCAAGATATACCTCAATAAACTAAGAAATACCTCAATAAACCAAGATATATCTCAATAAACCAAGATATATCTCAATAAATCAAGAAATACCTCAATAAACCAAGATATGCCTCAATAAACCAAGAAATACCTCAATAAACCAAGATATACCTCAATAAATCAAGAAATACCTCAATAAACCAAGATATGCCTCAATAAACCAAGGAATACCTCAATAAACCAAGAAATACCTCAATAAACCAAGATATATCTCAAGAAATCAAGAAATACCTCAATAAACCAAGATATGACTCAATAAATCAAGAAATACCTCAATAAACCAAGATATGCCTCAATATACCAAGATATACCTCAATTAACCAAGATATGCCTCCATAAACCAAGATATACCTCAATAAACCAAGAAATACATCAATAAACCAAGAAATGACATTTGAGAGGTAGTTGCAACACAGACAATTTCGAACTCAACAGTAACATTAAACATAAAGAAAGCAGCAACAATTAAAAAAAAAAACCCATTCAAATGATACAGCCATGCACATGACAATATCATAGTAATAAAATAAATTGATAAATACAAATTTAAATCTAAACAAAATAAACAAAAATGATGCAAATATAAATCTCTAAAGAACAACAGAACAAGGTGAAACACAAGTGGCCTCGCAACCCTGAACTGCTGCAACTTTAAAAGATATTATAATTGTATCTAAACAAACTAATTAATGAACAAAATAATGCAAATATAAATCTCTAAAGAACAACAGAACAAGGTGAAACACAAGTGGCCTCGCAACCCTGAACTGCTGCAACTTTAAAAGATATTATAATTGTATATAAACAAAATAATTAATGAACAAAAAGATGCAAATATAAATCTCTAAAGAACAACAGAACAAGGTGAAACACAAGTGGCCTCGCTACCCTGAACTAATGCAACTTTAAAAGATATTATAATTGTATCTAAACAAACTAATAAATGAACAAAAAAATGCAAATATAAATCTCTAAAGAACAACAGAACAAGGTGAAACACAAGTGGCCTCGCTACCCTGAACTGCTGCAACTTTAAAAGAAATTATAATTTTATCTGAAAAAATAAATGAACGAACAAGTAATACAAGTCAAAATGTTCAAAGAAACTAACACTCAGTAACACAGTAACAGGCCAACAAAGGCAAAACCAAAGCAAAACAACAAACGGATCACAATGCAACTACCTCAAATAATCATTAATGGTTCTGATGCCTCATTAAACCACGAAATACCTCAATAAATCAAAATTTACCTCAATAAACCAAGATATACCTCAATAAACCAAGATATACATCAAGAAATCAAGATATACCTCAAGAAACCAAGATATACCTCAATAAATCAAGAAATGCATCAATAAACCAAGAAATACCTCATAAACCAAGATATACCTCAATTAACCAAGATATACCTCAATAAACCAAGATATACCTCAATAAACCAAGATATACCTCAATAAACCAAAATATACCTCAATAAACCAATATATACCTCAATAACCCAAGATATACTTCAAGAAACCAAGAAATACCTTGAGCAATAAACCAAGATATACCTCAATAAACCAAGAAATACCTCAATAAACCAAGATTTACCTCGATAAACCAAGATATACCTCATAAACCAAGATATAACTCAATAAACCAAGAAATACCTCAATAAACCAAGAAATACCTTGAGCAATAAACTAAGATTTACCTCAATAAACCAAGAAATATCTCAATAAACCAAGATATACCTCAATAAACCAAGATAAACCTCAATAAACCAAGATATACCTCAATAAACCAAGATAAACCTCATAAACCAAGATATACCTCAATAAACCAAGATATACCTCAATAAAGCAAGATATACCTCATAAACCAAGCTAAACCAAGATATACCTCATAAACCAAGATATACCTCAATAAACGAAGAAATATTTTATTGAAGAAATACCTCAATAAACCAAGATATACCTCAATAAACCAAGATATACCTCAATAAAGCAAGATATACCTCATAAACCAAGATATACCTCAATAAAGCAAGGTATACCTCATAAACCAAGATATACCTCAATAAACCAAGATATACCTCAATAAACCAAGATATACCTCAATAAAGCAAGATATACCTCATAAACCAAGATATACCTCAATAAACCAAGATATACCTCATAAACCAAAATATACCTCATAAACCAAGATATACCTCAATAAATCAAGACATACCTCAATAAACCAAGAAATACCTCAATAAACCAAGATATACCTCAATGAACCAAGATATATCTCAATAAACCAAGATATACCTCAATAAAGCAATACATACCTCATAAACCAAGATATACCTCAATAAACCAAGAAATACCTCAATAAACCAAGATATAACTCAATAAACCAAGATATACCTCAATAAACCCAAGATATACCTCAATAAAGCAAGATATACCTCATAAACCAAGATATACCTCAATAAAGCAAGGTATACCTCATAAACCAAGATATACCTCAATAAACCAAGATATACCTCAATAAACCAAGATATACCTCAATAAAGCAAGATATACCTCATAAACCAAGATATACCTCAATAAACCAAGATATACCTCATAAACCAAAATATACCTCATAAACCAAGATATACCTCAATAAATCAAGATATACCTCAATAAACCAAGAAATACCTCAATAAACCAAGATATACCTCAATGAACCAAGATATATCTCAATAAACGAAGATATACCTCAATAAAGCAATACATACCTCATAAACCAAGATATACCTCAATAAACCAAGAAATACCTCAATAAACCAAGATATAACTCAATAAACCAAGATTTACCTCAATAAACCAAGATATACCTCAATAAACCAAGATATACCTCAATAATAAACCAAGATATACCTCAATAAACCAAGAAATACCTCAATAAACCTAGATATGCCTCATGAAATACCTCAATATATACCTCAATAGAGCAAGATATACCTCAATAAAGCAAGATATACCTCAATAAACCAAGATATACCTCAAAAACCAAGATGTACCTCATAAACCGAGATGTAGGTCTCATAAACCAAGATATACCTCAATAAACCAAGATATACCTCATAAACCAAGATATACCTCAATAAACCAAGATATACCTCAATAAAGCAAGATATACCTCAAAAAGCCAAGATATACCTCAATAAACCAAGATACACCTCAATAAACCTAGATATACCTCAATAAACCAAGATATACCTCATAAACCAAGATATACCTCATAAACCAAGATATACCTCAATAAAGGAAGATATACCTCATAAACCAAGATATACCTCATAAACCAAGATATATACTCGATAAACCAAGATATACCTCAATAAACCAAGAAATACCTCGAGCAATAAACCAAGATATACCTCAATAAAGCAATATATACCTCAATAAAGCAAGATATACCTCAATAAACCAAGAAAAACCTCAATAAACCAAGATATACCTCAATAAACCAAGAAATACCTCAATTAAGCAAGATATACCTCATAAACCAAGATGTACCTCATAAACCAAGATATACCTCAATAAACCAAGATATACCTCATAAACCAAGATATATACTCGATAAACCAAGATATACCTCAATAAACCAAGAAATACCTCGAGCAATAAACCAAGATATACCCCAATAAAGCAAGATATACCTCAATAAAGCAAGATATACCTCAATAAACCAAGAAAAACATAAATAAACCAAGATATACCTCAATAAACCAAGAAATACCTCAATTAACCAAGATATACCTCATAAACCAAGATGTACCTCATAAACCAAGATATACCTCAATAAACCAAGATATACCTCATAAAGCAAGATATACCTCAATAAACCAAGATATACCTCAATAAACCAAGATATATCTCAATAAACCAAGATATACCTCAATAAACCAAGAAATACCTCGAGCAATAAACCAAGATATACCTCAATAAACCAACCAAGATATGCCTCAATAAAGCAAGATATACCTCAATAAAGCAAGATATACCTCAATAAAGCAAGATATACCTCAATAAACCAAGATATACCTCAATAAACCAAGATATACCTCAATAAACCAACATATACCTTATAAACCAAGATATATAAATCAAGATACACCTCAATAAACCAAGAAATACCTCAATAAACCAAGATATACCTCAATAAACCAATATATACCTCAAAAAGCCAAGATATAGCTCAATAAACCAAGATACACCTCAATAAACCAAGAAATACCTCAATAAACCAAGATATACCTCATAAACCAAGATATACCTCAATAAACCAAGATATACCTTATAAACCAAGATATATAATTCAATAAACCAGGAAATACCTCAATAAACCAAGATATACCTCAAAAAGCCAAGATATAGCTCAATAAACCAAGATACACCTCAATAAACCAAGAAATACCTCAATAAACCAAGATATACCTCAATTAACCAAGATATACCTCAATAAACCAAGAAATACCTCGAGCAATAAACCAAGATATACCTCAATAAAGCAAGATATACCTCAATAAAGCAAGAGATACCTCAATAAACCAAGAAATACCTCATAAACCAAGATACTAGTATACCTCAATAAACCAAGATATACCTCAAGAAGCCAAGATATACCTCATAAACCAAGATATACCTCAATAAAGCAAGATATACCTCAATAAAGCAAGATATACCTCAATAAGCCAAGATATACCTCAATAAACCAAGATGTACCTCAATAAACCAGGAAATACCTCAATAAACCAAGATATACCTCAATAAACTAAGATATACCTCATAAACCAAGATATACCTCATAAACCAAGATATACCTCAATAAACCAAGATATACCTCAATAAACCAAGAAATACCTCAATAAACCAAGATATACCTCAAGAAATAATAAACCAAGATATACCTCAATAAACCAAGATATACCTCAATAAACCAAGATATACCTCAATAAACCAAGATACCTCAATAAACCAAGATATACCTCAATAAACCAAGATATACCTCATACCAAGATATACCTCATAAACCAAGATATACCTCAATAAACCAAGATATACCTCAATAAACCAAGATATACCTCAAAAAGCCAAGATATAGCTCAATAAACCAAGATACACCTCAATAAACCAAGAAATACCTCAATAAACCAAGATATACCTCAATTAACCAAGATATACCTCAATAAACCAAGAAATACCTCGAGCAATAAACCAAGATATACCTCAATAAAGCAAGATATACCTCAATAAAACAAGATATACCTCAATAAACCAAGAAATACCTCATAAACCAAGATACTAGTATACCTCAATAAACCAAGATATACCTCAAGAAGCCAAGATATACCTCATAAACCAAGATATACCTCAATAAAGCAAGATATACCTCAATAAAGCAAGATATACCTCAATAAGCCAAGATATACCTCAATAAACCAAGATGTACCTCAATAAACCAGGAAATACCTCAATAAACCAAGATATACCTCAATAAACTAAGATATACCTCATAAACCAAGATATACCTCATAAACCAAGATATACCTCAATAAACCAAGATATACCTCAATAAACTAAGAAATACCTCAATAAACCAAGATATACCTCAATAAACCAAGATATACCTCAATAAACCAAGATATACCTCAATAAACCAAGATATACCTCAATAAACCAAGATATACCTCATACCAAGATATACCTCATAAACCAAGATATACCTCAATAAACCAAGATATACCTCAATAAACCAAGATACGCCTCAATAAACCAAGATATACCTCAATAAACTCGATCTTTCTTTTCATACTGGTCGCCTTCTATGATTTCCACTTATCTGACTCGCTTCGTCGATGGCACTTTGGCATTTTTTGCCATTGCCACGGTTGCCTTCAATTCTGTGTTCGATTCCATTTTCATTAGGCCTACCCTGTCCGATTCTTTAATCTCTTCGTGGTCGTCCTTATCGTCCCCACTGGAACTGAAAGAGTTACGGGCATATGTTGAAGGTTATCAAGGTAGATTATATAAAATACATCTAGGATATAATAGCTTGACATACATTGAAACATTAAGCTTTTTGATGGTTTAGTTGGTGCCGGTGCGATACGATTCTATTGAAACATGCTCTGGAATAACAAAGGAGATTTCTTTCTAGATGGTCGCTCCAATAACGTTTGATACCCTTCCTGAAAATCGCCTGCTTCGCAGCCAAATGAAGTGAATGACATTATTGTTTCACGGTGGAAGCGCTTGTCACATCAGGCAGCGAACGCCGCTTCTCGCAGATACAGCCAAGGAATCAAGAATTTCTCCCATATGCACGGACGGAAGTTGCCATGTTGTTAAATGGCTGCTGTTTGTTGAAATCAATGGTTTACCGTTGTCACCGTGTGAACGTGAAGAGAGCTAGAGATGGACTATGTGGTAATCTGGAATAGAAAAAGGAAACACAATGTTTGATAAAAAAAAACCTTGAGACATACACCCAGCAAACACAAAACGTTTTCGACATCATAAAAGGTTATACAAAGGTTGTCAGAAAACGTTTAAATGTCGGGTTATATAAAGGGTATATAAGGGTATAAAACGTTTTCATAACATTAAAAATCATTTTTTGATAATCTACAGTACTGCTCAGCAAGCAAAAATGTTTTACAGAAAACGTTTAAATGTCGGGTTATATAAAGGGTATAAAAACGTTTTAATAACATTCCAAAAACATTTTTGAGAACTTGATACAAAACATTCTACACAGAATGTTATTTTGGGGTTGAAAAAATATTTTGCGAAAAATGTTTGCCCAAAATATTTGCAATAACGTTTTAAAAACGTTTTCATGACTTTTATATAACCCGACATTTAAATGTTATCAAAACGTTTTGAAAAATACATTTTAAAAACATTTCTGTGTTTGCTGGGTGCAAATGTTTTAACATAATGTTATTTCAGTGTTGACAAAATATTTGGCAAAAAATGTTTGCAAAAATAGTTTACAATAACATTTTTGAAAACATTTTAAAAATATTGTTGTAGTTTTCATGTTTTCATACGAAACGTTTTAAAACGTTTTCATGACCTTTATATAACCCGACATTTTAATGTTATTAAAATGTTTTTATGTAAACCAAAAGCCAAAATATAACTTGTTAAAAACGTTTTAAAAACGTTTTTGTGTTTGCTGGGCAGCTGCTAACCGTTAAAAGGTCTTTAACTTGATTTTACTGAGCTGGGTCGGGAACTGACTTAAGGAGGATGTAGATTGTAGACTACGTCATAAAATCTGAAGACCGACTTCTTCATTCACACATAAATAACAGATTATTGTAGGCCTAGTCTGGAGCCTTACGTCATTTGGTGAGAAGTTCATGTTTATTTTGGTGTTTGAACTGAAATCCAATCTACATGGACCACTGAATTAAATGAACCATGCTGCCCATTTTTCTAATGAAGTGGCTAAGTTTGTTTTTTTTTAAATTTAAATCAACATGGTCCGATCACGTTGAACAATACCTCAAATTCTTCCTGTGTTGTATCAACCTTTATTCAGGAAATGCAAAATACAAAATATAAGCAATCGTCATTGGGCGGTAAAAACCTCATCTACGCTTGCTACGTCGCTGCACTGATTGAGATCTGCTTGTTGAGTGAAAGTAGAAGATCCTCATCATGAAATAATGAAGCACATTTTGAACATGGATGAAGCAGCCATTCAATATAAAGTCTACACCTACAAGGCTGTATCCGCATATTCAAGGGCCGAAAGTGCATGAGGTTTTTCCCACCCAGTGGAGGAACAAACACCCAGGACAAAATCTGGACAAGATGTCTAAATTAATGCAGGGTGACATACTATATACATTAGCAAAAATACACAAGAATACGCAAACAAGCAGAACACATCAGGAATACCAGGCAGGACTGAAAGAACCCTACAAAATGGCAGGGCGACGGGTGCGATCACAAACTGATGTGGGGCTGATCTTCGAGTCCCAGGCCGGCTCCTGCCTAGCATTCCAGATCGTGTAGGAGGGCCATTTTGCTGAGTTCTTTCGTACCGAATCATAATTAGGAACAAAAAGTAACATTGCCAAATTGTAAAATATGTCAAATTTTTATACCGAAATGCCAAAAAAGTTATTTTGTGAGAGATTGCGCAAAACCTGGTCATGATTTTTTTAAAGGGAAATGAAATAATGTAAAAATAAAGTCATGTGGGTGAGAGAGAGATACTTTTTTTTTATTCCATTTTTATTGCCCTGTACTTGGGACTGGTGGGTGGAGAAAAGTTACAGTAAACCACCAGCCCCCTTCTTCATGTCAGCCATACAATATTATAAACAAATATGCAATTATTCCTTTAAGCCCAAATTAAAGTATGATATGCAGCTACACTCGTAATTATTGACACCCACCACTCACAAGTGCTGTGGTGTATACACCACACAAGCTGAAGCCAGGACATAAGAAAAAGAATGGTAAAAAAGCAGAAGCTGAACCAGGCCTGACAAAAGCACAAAACGAAGACCATCCCAGCACTGTCATAAGCGGTGAGTGTCAATTGAAATATAAAAGAGACATCACATTCAAGAGAGAATCAAATTCAAGGCATGATAATCATATGGTTGAACAAACACTCGATCAAATCTACATACCCAGGTTTTTTTTTAACAAAAAACAACAACAGACCCATCCCCAGACAAGAACCCTCCCACAATCCCCACATCACACCACATTCACACAAAACAGAGAGACAAACAAGAATGGTAACTGTTCCCTTTCAAAAAACAGACAAAGATTCTGTAGAAATATCTATGGCTGATGCAAAAAAAAAAATAAATAAATAAATAAATAAATAAATAAATTTAAAAAAATAAATAAATAAAAACATTTGAATACTTATGCAAAGAAAAGCAGGAGATTATATATTCCTCTTAAGAACTCGGATCAAAAGAAAATTTCTTTAAGTGTTTGGACAATTTGCCTCTGTTTTCAGCTATTTTTTTCTCTGTATTAAATTTAATCTTAACCAAATTCTTATAGGCTTGAAAATTAGGAGCAACTTTCTGGAACTTACATCTATGAATATAAAATTTCATACAAAGGATGAGAAAATTAATAGTATTTTTATGATCAGAATCTTCAATGTCCAAACCAAACATCTTCTGAAAATTGGAAAATTGCAAATTCTCACCAGTTTTGCTTTCAATTAAGTCCCACAAATTATCCCATAAAGGAATAATTTTATCACACTCACAAAATAAGTGGATAAGAGTCTCATCAAATTTATCACAAAAATAGCAAAGTGGGGAATCAATTCTACCAATCTTATGCAGAAATTTGTTAGTGCAGACTGCCCTATGAGAGAGAGATACTTAAAAAAAGTGATAACTCTTCCAGCTACTGAACAAATTTTTAATCGTATCCCAGAGTATGCCAGTGCATATAAACATTGAAAAAGAAACACCAGTGCATCCGGCCGGATTCTAACCGACGACCTTCGTAGCACGACGCTCTAACCAACTGAGCTATAAGAGGCACGTTGGAGAGGCTAGAGCGGAAGATATAAATCTATAGCCTATAGTATAGGTATTAGGTTCGAATGATGTTCGTCGCATTCCTAGCGGAAGGCATCAGGGCTGCATATTTATAACAAATACACGAAGTCACATAAGTATGAAAATTATTAAACTTAGTTCTTACAGCTACTGTTTGCCTACCTTTCATAATGACGACACTGTATTTTCCCTGATATTTGCTATCTCCACAGGAGTCGGGTTGGTCAGCTAAGCTGCACTTCTCGTAACAGCAGGTTGTTATGATGGCTACATACAGATTCCCTAGCAGGTGTTGTTGCACGAGGCTTATAGAAGTGGTCGTTGGTGTCGCTGACCCGGTGTAATATGAAGTACAGCACCTCTGACCTTTCACAGAGGATGATTTAAGGAAGCCCCATCATGCATTGTAAAAGTGTTATCACTAGAGTTTCAACTGCCACTGTACTTTTCAAATCCCATTGAACTCTGTGCAAAAGATGTTGTTTTAGAATTGCCCGTGTGTCATTATTACTTGGTCGATTTCAGATCTAAAGTGATGTCCCGGGGGTCACTCCCATTGTGGCCTGTACACCATCCGCGATAATGAAAACGCGTAAAAGGGTCGTTTTTCGTGGGTAAGCACGATACGCGCGTATCGCGTTTAGGGTGTCAAAAACATGAAAAATTGGAAAAAAGGGTAGCAAAATTGCAATTTCTAAATACGCGGAAATGAAATTTAGGGTATGAAATTTGATGTTAGGAATGTAATCCCTGTTTAGGGTGTCGTTTTAGCCAAGGGTTAAATCCTTGTTTAGGGTGCTTTTCAAAAGTTGATTATCGCGGATGGTGTACAGGCCACAATGGGAGTGACCCCCGGGAGTGATGTATGCATGACGGACAATTCACACCTTCTGTAGATAACATAAAATGTGAAATCGACCAACCTTTTGAAGGTGTATTTATTGTAAATATATCTGTTCAAATTTCACCATGCACGTGTGTATGCAGTGGTCGGGCAGTGGTGTCATGTTCACTCACACAGCTGTGCTAACCGCAAGACTTGCTTGGAAGTGCTTAAATCATCCTCTGGACCTTTCAATAGATGATCTCTCCTGATTTCTCTGACATTGAAGAGTTGGATGGCTTACATATTATGGCCAAAAGCTGCCAAAGATTTGCCGAAATTCTAATTTAAAAGACAAACTGTTCCTCTGCACACTAATGGTTTTGTGAATGTGGGATGTGGGTGGATGTATAATATTAGGCATGTATTTGTGGAAGTGTAGGGGTGTGTTGGATGGAATGGGAGTGTTCTGGTTGAGTGTGTATGTAAGGGTGTTTATTATTTATGTGGGTAGGTGGGTGTGTGTGTTGTGTGTGAGTGTGCAGTTATAGGAACAGAATGACTTAAGATCGCCGACCACGTCTTCTTTTGAGGAAATTGAAACATGAGAAGCAGTCGCTGAAAAATTTGCGGACGCGGCCTTTGTGACGTTTTTCTTTGGTTTCCTCTGGAATTACTGTTTCAGTCACGTCGATAGCTTCATCTCCAGCTTCGTTTCGTTCCTTGGTGCTACTATTAGAAATGTCATTGATAAGTGCACTTTCGGTGTCAGTTAAATTTGATGCCTTCAGGCCATCATTAGGTACCTCAAATTTGATTTCAGCGCGTGATGTTTTACTTGTGGTCTGTTTGACTTCAGATGTAGTCATTTCCTCGTGAATGACTGTTTCAGTCAGGGTGCCGCCAGCTTCGTCTCCAGCTTCGTTCTTTTTCTTGGAGCTACTGTTAGAAACGTCATTGATGAGTAGGCCTACACTTTCGGTCTCAGCTTCACTTGATGCCTTCAGGCTATCGTTAGGTACCTCAAAATTGAGTTCAGCGAGTGATGTATAACTTGTGGTCTGTTTGACTTCGGATACAGTTGTCGTCTTCAGGTCATTCCTTGATAGTTGCAGTTTGACGGCAATGTTGGATGCGGTTTGTAGTGTGTAGTCATTCAAACTGGTTGATTGTGATAGCAGCTTCTGTTGAAAGAGTTTCCCGGTACTAGACATGCGTGATCCTCCGAAGTTCTTACGATTATCAGTTGAAAAAACATTAGATG
Source organism: Amphiura filiformis (assembly GCF_039555335.1). Taxonomy (NCBI): domain Eukaryota; kingdom Metazoa; phylum Echinodermata; class Ophiuroidea; order Amphilepidida; family Amphiuridae; genus Amphiura; species Amphiura filiformis. The sequence continues at coordinate 23,278,946 of NC_092641.1, forward strand.
AGCTTGACCGTAAATAGCGTGATTTCAAAGCTTTGTTGCGTGCTAACAGAGTGTTAGAAGTATGTCCTGATGAACTCGAACTGGCCAATGAGGAATCCTTGCTTATGTTGTTAGAGGATTGAGACCCGGTTGATGCATAGCTGTAGCGGTAGTCTGGTAAAGCGAAGCCCGATGCACTGAACATTCTCACATCCCTGTCTGATCTAGATGCGGCCATGGTACTGTTTGAAATCGACAATCTGTCAGCAAAACCTGTTGTGATGGACGGAGATGGTGTGGTGCTTACACGGGGTCGTTCTACATTAGAGGATGTGCCCATCACCGGTATGACTGCAGGAGAAGTAGCGGTAGGTGAGATTGGTCTATCCGACTCGGCAGCACACCGACTTGAGGTACCTTCATGAGACCTTGAGATGTTTGGTGAGCTTTTCTTGGCCACAACTGGTCTGCTTCTCTCATGTCATCACGTGATTCCTCCTTTGATGAAATCGATTCAGGATTTTGACTGTCGATGTCAGCACCACGTCCTTGGTTATTAACAACCAATGCTGGCGATCTTGGGGTGGTCATGGTGGTAGGTAGCTTCTGATCCAAAACATCGTTTATGATGGATCCTGCGCCACATGTGTATCCCTTTGTCAGATTCAAATTGGTTGCTGCTGAAGAATCCATGTTTGACGACATTGTATTTTTACCCTGATATTTGCTATCGCCACAGGAATCAGGTTGCTCAGCTAAGCCGGACTTATCCGTAGCAGCAGGTTTTATTATGATGGCTACAGATTCACTGGCAGGACTTGTTGCACGAGGTTTTGAAGTGGTTGCCTTTGGTGTTGCTGACCCTGTGATTTGAAGTACTGCGACCTTAGGTGATCCTGATGCTTTATACGACTTTGATTTCCCTGACATTGAAGAGTCGGATTGGTCAGATATAATGGGCAAACATTTGTTGACAACGGTGGTGATACTTCGTGTACTTGGCCCAGGTGGTCTGAGTCTGGCAGCTTTGGGTCTTGGCTTTCTTGCCAGAAACGGTGGCGTGACGTGAGACTTCCGCTTGAAACTTAGCTCGCTCACGATTGGATTGCTTGCAGTTGGCAACGCGGCTTTCTGTGGGATCCGGACCTTACCAGGCTTTGGCTGGAATTAAAATATATACAAGAGGCAACATATTCCAAATGAATCGATTTGTTTGGACAAAAAGATTTGATTTGAATATTGATCAACCAAGAGATCTAGTATCTATCTATCAAATATTAATATAGAAATAATATACAAAGCAAATTTTGAGCAAAAGCCAATATTCAGGCACTATGATTTACATAAATGGCTGAGTATATGCGGGTCAATCACTACATAAAATATATGTGTAGGGGTGTACATGCATGACATGGGAGCGGGGTGTTGTGGTGCACTAGAATCCTATTGTGGCCGCCTGTACAGGGAAACCATCACCAAGGTACTGGTAATTGGTATAAACACACAGTACCTAATATAGTACCAATGCTGGTACTGCACAGGACCCACCAGCAGTGATACTGTAGTCCTACATTGGCGACGGTGTGCCTGTACTGTAGGCGGCCCAATAGGAATGTGTGGGTAGGTTGAGTCTGCATGGTCACGGTGCGGTGTTGTCGCAGTGTCAGTGGGTATAAAATGTTCCTAGGATCCACAACATGCTCATCTATCAGGGCACATTTCTTTAACTTCTATACATTCATTAAGTGACCTTTGAAAATTTGGGTACAGAAACTCATACTCTGCAACTTGAGGTCAAATTTTGCACTTTGATTGTTTTATGAGGTTATTGAACTATGCCATTGGGATGAAGCTATTGTGGTCCATAGTGTGTGCCATCTTAGTCAACTTACCTGATGTTTATCCAATTGGTCTAAGAGTTTCTTAAGGTTCATTACCACCTCTACCATTGTCGGGCGTTGTCTCGCATCTCTTAATTTGCACATGAAACCCAGATTAACTAAAATTTGAATCTGACGTGCATTGCCTATCTCTGTGATCATGTTCCCGAAGGCATAGGTTTCTGTAGCTAATGTATCCCCACTTGTATTTAGTAACATCTCCGGAGCAACATGCGGGAAATTTGTCAGATTTTGGTTAAAATCTTCTGGTTTGAAGACGTTGATTGGCTTGCTGTAGTACCTATCCTTCGGTACCTCTACGGAAAGGCCGAGGTCGATAATCTTTGCCCGCCATAGCCCTATAACTTGATGAATAACTATATTTCTCGTGTGCAGATCGCAATGAAGAAAGCCGATAGTTTGCTGCCCAGTTAGTGCCTCGGCGACGTCCAACAACAACTGTGGTAATGAAAAAATAATGAATTTTTTTAGTCTAAAAAACCGAAAAACCCATACAGACGTACGAGCATAGGCCGAAACCTCCTAAACTGAGCAGCAATAAAATTGGGCCAACATAATTCTCACTAGGCATATGCCCTCCCCCGCATTAAAAAATCAAGGCACGCCGCTGGGTTTACTCTCTAAATGTAAAAGAGTGAAAATCTCACTCCCGAAAAGAGTGATTCACTTATAAGACCACTCAAAAAGGAGTGAAATGCTTTTTTTAACTTTAAAACCACTCAAAAAAGAGTGAAAACCACTCTTTAAGCGTGAATTTTAACTCTTTCAACATGTTCAAGGAATTAAATGAAGGACAACTCTAAAAATGTGTTGAACGAGTTGAAATTCACTCTTTTAGAGTGGTTTTCATTCTTTTTTGAGTGGTTTTAAAGTTTAAAAAACACATTTCACTCATTTTTGAGTGGTTTTATAAGTGAATCACTCGTTTGGGGAGTGAGTTTTTCACTCGTTTACATTTAGAGAGTACACTAGAAGCCTAAAGCCTCCAGCATACTTTCCTGCCGCTTGCCGCTGCGGTAAGCGGCAGGGCGTTTCAACCAATGACAAGCCTTTATTGTGTCCGTTTGTCTGTAATGCGCATGCGCCACGCCGCTCAGCGGCAAGCGGCAGGGTAGTATGAAACCAGCAAAATGTCACACTTAAGTTTAACACCCGAGGGTTTACAGAGTAGGCCTACTAAGCATTAAAGTTTTCTTCTGACATTTCCCGAAGAAATGACAATAAGCCTATTGCTTTTCATTTGACCGAGAAAATTAATTATGCTTATCACCGAATTCGATCGTTTCAAGCGCCTTATTCATGAATTTATTGACTGAGTGAGCCTTGTTTAACAATAGGCATCGACTTACTACCGCACAGTGTCATCGCCCCGATATCTTCATGGTAGAAATCGCCGTGGTAGGTTGAATCCAGCTGCACAGCCAAGCATGGCCATTTTGTTCGGACCTTATAAGACGCATAATTAGCCAAGTGACCTTACTAAGGCTACTGACAATAGCCGGGGTAATTGATTTCTCGCTGTGTGAGTAAGCTTGTATATACGACATTGCGGTCAATGGTCATACTGCCTCCACTGGAGTAGTGAGTGCAGCTATAGCCTGCGCGCTGTAGACCATACAGGACCAACGCAATATAAAATTAGAATTTTGGTCAGATTTTGAGTTCAAGACGCACGGCCTTTTCTCAAGACGCAAGCTAACGACTATCATATCTGTTCAACACGTATTTTCAAGTGTATGAGACCAGATCTGGTTTCTTGAGACGAAATCATTTACGGGCGATATTCATCATTTTCTACCCCGGTATCCGAAGATTTTCGTCTGATATCAAAATCGTGCATAGCAATTCACGTGTATCGATCCCGGGTATTTATTTTAGTATCTCTGCTGCACCAAGTAATTATTAGCCAGGCGATGTCGGTGTGTACCGTTCTGCACAAAATTTATTAAGGTTTAGACCACTTACCTTCACAATTTCCCATTGATTTAGTGCTGGGCAATTTTGTCCTAGTTCCACGTCATTGAGAGTACAGGTCTTGAAAGTGTAGTGGTCTCCAATGAATTCTATGACAAATGCATCGACAGGGCTACGATCGACTACCCCGTAGAATTTCGGGAATCCAGCAACTCCAGAGACAGCCTTAAACGCTTTCACCTCCTCGTTCAGTCCTTTTGTACGCTTAGCTACGGCAGCCTGTAAAGCTGTAACATTAAGCAAACACAAAGACCTCGTTACACTCGGTTCCGATCAAGTTAACGCCCGATTGTCGGCTACACTTGCCGGTCTTGTAAAATACACCCGACCGGCTATCTACGGTGATCCCCTTCACCAGGGCACTTGTGCCTGGCCGAAGTTTCGTCAGTGTTATCTCCTATAGATTTCAGCTGTTATTACCTATATTATGCCCGACATAAAAAAAGCAAAGATACCCCTCGAGATCCAAGTTCACTTGAACCCCTCTTGAAGAGACTATAATACGCCATCAAGGTCAGATTAACAAATAGGGCCAGATGGACCCGGGACCTGGACCCAAGTTCCAGGCAGGGAGCTAGGGGGAAGAAAGTTAAACGAAGACAAACAATTAAAGGGGCATTTCGTGATCCACAGCCTCATCCCCCACTTTTCTCAAAAAAGTTGAGATTTTTATATCACTGGAAACCTCTGGCTACATAATGTTTATGTACAAAATATTTCTTGCAGATTAATTCGTTTTGCAAAAATATCGTGAAATTTGAATTTCGTTCTGGTGCACCAGAACGAAATTACAACGCATTGTCTATGGAGCAGTGTAATACACATAATCATGCATAACTCGCACACGCAAAATCGGAATCAACTGAAATTTTGGGAATAGGCTTTTTCGTGGATATGTACTGAAAAATGTCATAAAAAGAGGATGCTAGGATCACGAAATACTCCTTTAAGGAAAGTGGGAACATTTAGTGAGGCAGTGTTTTGAAATGAATCATTATGGTCATCATGGTGGTAATGGGGTGTAGCGCGTGGACCCTAAATTGTCTGACCCAGGGTCCTGAAAAAGGTTTAAGTCAAAACCAATAAATGTATTCGTGAGAAAGTGTTGGGCGTATATGTATACATGTATCCGTGCTCGCCTATATAGGCCTATGTCGGAGTATGTTCGTTGCTATGGTTGGGTAAGAGTGTCATTTTTGTGGGGCAATCCTGAGACTGGAAAGTCCACATTGCTGATGTTACAATTGCTCTACACGTGTATAGGCCTACATCAAACGGGCTGTCACATGTGGTCCAGGAAACTGTTGTGTGAGTTGGGTAACTGCTTAGTTACTGACATGTGTCAGAGCTGGACATATTGAAAGTATTGAGATAATCATGTGTGTAATTTTGGTTCATTTTGATGGACAGGATTTTAAGATAATTAAGACTTTGAACAATTGCAAGATTCTTTTTGAGCCCAGTTCTGGTTATAATAATTTATAGTGAACTTACTCATGATCTGAACATCATGCAATCGCAGTAATTTTTCAACTACGAGTTTGTTCCGATATCTCCTCATGATGCAGTCCCCGAATGTACCACTCCCGATGACTACATCGTTTCCGAGTCGGTCTGTCACTCTCTTCAATTCAGACGGGTCTATCATATTTCTCTCTGGTTGGTTGAAAGTAAAAAGTAAAGAAAAGGTAAAGGTAAGTTGTCTCGGGGAACTTAGATCTCTGGGAATTGCGACTGAAAAAGGTCACGATTCACACAAGTCGGACCTCATCTCTGCGACCTGAATTGACATAGGTCAGTTTATTTCCCGGCATGCTTAGTAGGCATATCGGTCTTACCATAGACCCTGGAAGATATTTAATAAATATTTGCTCCACAATTTATCAATACATGTATGATAAAATATTAAAACATCGTATAAGAAGTATTCTATAGTAAATCAGTTATACCAAGTAACTGATTAAGGCATCAAATATGCAGGATATTAATCATCTCTCTTCATAGGCAGACTATGTGGTACATGTATGTCATAGACGTGACTTTTTACTTCCGCTCCGCAAATGGCCGTTGGTCGGACCTCATCTCTTCTCAAATTCTGACCTAGGTCCCGACATTTAACCCTATGCAGTCTCATCCCCCTGGTGGTGTTTTCGTAACTAGATGTAGTGTTAATTTCGCAATGGCGGCGGCGCGGCGTCGGCGAAAGCATCAATATTTAGGTGATGGTGCATCCACCACGAGTATATTTTGTTCCGGTTTTAAGCCTATACTGGGATATTTCTGCGCCCGCGAAGCGCCCAAAATGTTTAATTTCAGACCATTTTAGCCCCAAATGAGGTATGTTTTGCACTTTTGTGGATCAAATTTGCAATTTTACCCTACAAAAAGTTTGCCCAAAACAAGTGTTTTTGATACTACAAAGACAAAATGCACAGGACAATTTTATGCTTAATTTTCCTTCTATTGTGATTTTTAAGGGGGGCGCTCCTCCCCCATGCGCGTAGTTGGGGGGGGGGGGCTTTGGGGGCGCGAGCCCCCGGGGTAAAAGCAGGGAGCGGCCAAAACGAAGGGGCGGCGGAAGAAGAAGGGGCGGCAAAAAGATGCGCGCCGAAAAAGAAGGGGCGGCCAAAAGAATTGCGGTATTGCATAAGCTATAATAATTATGCGCCATGAATTAAAAAGACTAGCGGTCACCCGTCTTTCGCGGTTCGTAAATAAATGCAATTTTCCAAATGCATCGCCACCCCGATCCGAGTTTTATTTTACCAACTCCTTAATTTATCACCGATTGATCAGTCGTTTCATTTAATTCATTTTAATCAACGTCTTCTTTGTGCCCCCCCTCCCCATGTTGTCCCCTATCCTCCCGTTCTTTCCACTGCCCCCCCTAGCTCACATCCCTCTTCTCCCTCAGTCTTATCCGATCTGCCTCTTATCTGTCCCAAGTATCATGGTTTTAGTACTTCTTCCTAGTCAACTGCTAAAAAATTTGTGAATGTGAAACGTAAAATGTACAATTTTTACGTCAGTATAAGTAGGCCTAGGTCCTATCCCGGGGTCCTATGCTCAAAAAATTTACAACGGCTATTAATTTGTATTTTTGCCATGTTCGCAAAGTTTGATGGTCACTCATGCATCGCGGATTGTTAAATAATATCCAACCCATGGCACCCATGCACTCCGCTCACTCATTTTGATTTTCCCGTAGAGACAGCGTGTTGACGCGATGTCGCGAGATGACGCGAAGTAAATGATACGCGTTTTGTTTGACGCGGCGTGTTGATATGCGAAGACGCAATATTTTTTTGTTTGACGCGATGTAGTTGTTAGGCGGACATGGTAACTGATGCTCACTATTTTGAGGTCCCTGGATATTTTCAAAACTATTTTTTGCTCATTTTTAGACTTTAATCACTAAGATTTTTAAAAATGAGGTGAATATGCAGCGTAACTCGGTGAATGATTCGGTTCACTAAGGGAAAAAATATGGCTTCTTTAGAATAAAAAAATTACGGGAGATATTCATCATTTTCTATCCCGGTATCCAAAGATTTATCGTCTGAATATCAAATCGTGTATCGATCCCGTGTATTCATTTTAGTGTCTCTGCTGTACAATGTAATTATTAACCAGGCAATGTCGGTGTGCCCACCCCCAATCAGGCCCGGTGCGCCCCATGCACCCCTATGGCCGTTGCCCCATATGCAGAATGACTCACGCTACACCAATGAAAGGAAAGGAAAGAGATAGACAGGAGAAGAGGAAAGATGGAGAGAGAAGCTCGACATTGCAGTAGTATTTAAAAACATTGGGGTTTGCTCTTTTTTTTTTTTAAAGAAAACACGAAAGTGTTTCCATCTATATACTTTAGCAATAGGTCAGAATATGCGAGCGTAGGATTTGGGAAGAAAGTCCACTTTTCACAAAATTGCCCCCTCCCCTGTCGGAAAAATATCCACTTTTTCAGAATCAGCACCCCCAAATGAAATCCTGCGTACGGACCTGAGGTCTACATCATAAACTGAGTTAGCCTATACCTCAGAATTTTTCAAGCCTATATCTTTCCCATATTTTGCGCCTAATTCAACATAAATTATGCTAGAGAAAAATATACTTACCGAAACTCTTCGTCACTCAACGCCAACTAAATAATATTTCACCGACTTCTCACGTCGAAAATTGACTTTATCTAAATGTCTATAACTTCGACTAAACGAAAAAAGACAATACTCAAGTAAATCACGAACTAAACGTCTGTAACAAACTTGAAATTCGCAGAGTTGCGGGACTGTGCACTGGGCTCATTGAGTTCAGTACGGTGTCTGAAGCGTTGCCACGATCACGCGGGATGATTACATTGACCATGTTGACCATTTGTTGCCACGCGACAAGTTGACGCACTCAACGCACGCGTAATTATACGCGAATCCTGTGTCCTTCTGGGCGCACGCCACCAATTCAGCGTCCCATTGAAACACACGTGAAAACCCGCCTTTTCTGTGCGCGATTTTAGACCGTTTTGGCAACAAATTGACTATAAAAATACTATACTACCAATCGATTGCAGATCGATGAAAATTGAATATGGGTCAGTCCATGTCGAAACAGATTGAGTGTACACCCACCCTCTTGGATTTTGCTCTCCTTTGGCTCAGGGGTACCTTTCATGGATCCCTAGGTGAGGTCACAAGAAAAAATTCAAATTCCATTTCGTTTGCGAATGGCGGGCAATCAAAGTTTGGCGACCTCGACCAAAATTGTGAATTTAAGGGGTCCAAATGACAAAGTGCTCTCTTTGAGGGGCACTTTCTTCTTAATTGAATCAGTTGTGATCCTCTTTTTGAATGTGGTCACTCACTGGCTGTGTCTGAAATACCTAATGCCAAAAAAGATAGATTTCGGAATTTCGTTGGGATTTCAGAGGGGGTCAATATCAGCACTTCGTACTGTTCAATCAAATTATCTTGATTTTGAAGGACCCATGATAATGTCACAGTGCACTTATAGGTCCTAATTATGTTCAGAATGGATTAACCATATGCCAATGTCTATGAGCAATTAAAAAAAAAGAGAAATTTCTAGACCCCTACAGAATTTTAGGCCACCCCTAAAGTGGTTCAGCCACAAATGGCACTTAAAGTCGGCAAATTTTGACCCCTAATAACTTTAGGTGTACACCAGATATGAATTTCTAGTCTTTTGCATCTGAAAGAATGTAGTTTAATGTTACTAGGAACATAAGATTTGTTTTGTATTTTTTGTGTTTTAGTATTAAGTTGACGCTTTCAAAAATAGTCATTTTTGCCTAACATACCATGCATACAGGATACGGTACAAAATGCCAATTTTAGTATGATATTTTTTATATTTTTGATCACTTTATAGCCATTTGTATTATTTATCCTGATATTTCAAGTTGCTCTTGAGTCAAGTAATAAGAAAAACTACTTTCTAATCCTCTGTATGGATTTTTAAGGGGTCAAAAATGCACTTCCTGGCAACGATGCACATGCAAAGTACAGGTTATGGGGTCAAATTTTCAGAATGCTCCCAATTATGTCAAGTAATATATCAAATTACTCGTATGGTCATGAGGATTCCAAAAATGTATAGTTTGTTATGTGTCAGACCTTTCAGGAGGGCGCTATGACGAAAAATGTTCATAGGTCAATGACCTTTTGAAAGTATCAAAACACAAAAATACAAAACAAATCTTATGTTCCTAGTAACATTAGACTACATTCTTTCAGATGCAAAAGACTAGAAATTCATATCTGGTGTACACCTAAAGTTATTAGGTGTCAAAATTTGCCGATTTTAAGCGCCATTTGTGGCTGAACCACTTTAGGGGGCCTAAAATTCTGTAGGGGTCTAGAAATGTCTCTTTTTTTGAATTGCTCATAGACATTGGCACATGGTTAATCCATTCTGAACATAATTAGGACCTATAAGTACACTGTGGCATTATCATGGGTCCTTCAAAATCAAAGATAATTTGATTGAACAGTATGAAGTGCTGAGTTTGACCCCCTCTGAAATCCCAACGAAATTCCGAAATCAATCTTTTTTGGCATTAGGCATTTCAGACACAGCCAGTGAGTGACCACATTCAAAAAGAGGGTCACAACTGATTTAATTAAGAAGAAAATGCCTCTCAAAGAGAGCGCTTTGTCATTTGGACACCTTAAATTCCCAATTTTGGTCAAGGTCGCCAAACTTAGATGGCCCGCCATTCGGAAACGAAATTGAATTTGAATTTTTTCTTGTGACCTCACCTAGGGGTCCATGAAAGGTACCCCTGAGCCAAAGGAGAGCATAATCCAAGAGGGTGGGTGTACACTCAGTCTGTTTTGACATGGAATGTTTTTATGTACAGCTCAACTTACCGTACTTTGCCTAACCAGACAGTCCATGCCAAAATTGTTACTACACCTTTACATTTCATCGAATCTCTTTTTGATGTCTGTCATTTTAAACATCATACTTGAAAGATGTATGCTATGTAGAAACTTTATTTTGCAATTTCATAATTTGCATATTATTAGCATATTTGCAAGAAAAAACATGAAAATCAATAAATACCTATATTTTTCACAATTTCAATATTTTATTAGAAATTAAGCATGTAGGCCGTTTGTTATGACTTGATGAATGAATGATATTTTTGCTTATGTTTCCTTTTTTGCCCCAAAATGTGTAAAAATCACAATTTTTTGGATGACCTATATTTTCTTTGAATATTTATCAAATTTCTTAATTTAGGTATAATACAGTGCAGAAAAAGATGTCAAAAAAATCTGTTAAAACAGATTTCCAATAAATTGTTCCATTTTCCATTTTGGGTTAAATACTCAATTTTCATAAAATGAAAACATGTCCATTGCACTTTTTCCTCGAGATGTACTATAATATCAAGGTTACGGATATTATAATCCCTTCTTATCTTCACTGATCCATCAGATACCTATTGTTATGAATGATCAATGAAAAGGTTCAGAACTGGGCTACTAATGGTCTTGCCAAGTATCTATAGTTATTTTCATGACTGTGTCAACTCAAAAATCATTCAAGGTCGAATGTAGGAAAAGTATGATAAGTTGAGAGCTGTACGGGTTATCTTGTGATTAAATTTCGAGATATGGGCGTTTCAGCACCATGACCATTTTCGACGTCCCTTCTCTACCCTAAAAACACGTTTCTGGCCATTTTTCAATTTCTTAATTCAAAAATTGTGTTTTGCAACTTTTTGGGCAATCCGAGTTCATGTAGGCCTATAGGTCTCAATCTTTTATTTTTTAAAGCTATAACATGCTTCTCTATTTTTGATTACAAATCCACAGAGAGGCTCAAAATACTTCAAATATGATTATGTTTTTACCGGAAGTCATTAGGGTTAGACAAATGGCGCATTGATTTGGTGATGTGCGCCCTTATAGCATACGTCTCAAATGCCCTCTCGTGCAGATGGCAAGTACAAAAGCGCAACTTGTCGTACGTATCAACATGATCAAGAACTAGAGAAATAGGAATAATTATATTTGTGAATGATGAATTATGGAATACTAATATATCAAATTGAAGCTTAGGCCTAGGCATACTACTCTATGAAATCCAAAATGTTAATTTTTCCAGATAAACAACAGATATCTCTATTCTCAAATGATTAATACAAATTTGTAAATTTAACTTGAAAATAAACAAATATAGGCCTACATTTTCTTCTTGAAAATTAGTTCTTGATCAAAAAATATTTTCTATTCACCTTTTGAGATTTGAAGCAGCTGATACTTTTCATCTTGACAGTATTTCAACAGTACTGTAGGCCTATAGGCATACAATATTACAGAATTAAAGCCATGGTAGACCTAATTGTAAATATGTAGGCCTATACCAAACGCAAGTCATGATATAGCCTACCGGTATGCCTACTAGTAGGGATGACCAATGAACCATCAACTTGATTAGAACACCCCCATAGACATGCAGGGAGCTCAACTGTGCACTGCTTGCACAGACATTTCTAAATTGAGCTCATTCTTTTATTTTTCATAATTTTTCTGTAAAAATTGGGGATGTTAATGCCAATTATGTTTTGTAACTATCTTGCAAATTTTCTGTAAGTGCGAGTCAAAATTGGTCCATCGCCACAGTGCGCTTAATTGCCAGTGGCTGAGTTCAGCACTGCTCAAGAATGGCACAAAATATTCATGTCAATAAGATCAGGTGAACAACGTAGCCTACTGAGCTGTAATTTGGCAGAGTTGCCAGTAATACCTCTCACAGTGATATCGCCCCGATATCTTCATAGTAGAAATCGCCATGGTAGGTTGAATCCACAGCCACCTATGACCATTTTATTCGGACCTTATGAGATGCATATTATTAGCGAAGTGACTTGACTAAGGCTACTGTATAGACGGGGTATTTGATTTCTCGCTCTGTGAGCAAGCTTGTATACGACATTGCGGTCAATGGTTATACTCTCTCCACTTGAGTGAGTGTAGTCCATATAGGCCTAGGACCAACGCAATATAAAATGGAGAGTTTTGGTCAAATTTTGACTTCAAAGCGCACGGCCAATTTTCAAAGCGCACGCTAACGACTATAATATCTGTTCAACACGTATTTTCAAGTGTATGAGACCACATCTGGTTTCTTGAGAAAAATTCATTTACGGAGATATTCATCATTTTGTAACCCAGTATCCGAAGATTTTCGTCTGATATCAAAATCGTGCATAGCAATTCACGTGTATCGATCCCGTGTATTCACTTTAATGTCTCTGCTGCACCAAATAATTATTAGCCAGGCGATGTCGGTGTGCCTCTATCATACCCTCTGTAAAAAGGTTAAAAAATTGAACAAGTAGATCTCGAGTTACAAATTAAATCACCAGCTTCCCTTTGGAATTTCCATACTCCTTTCGAATCATGCTAAGAAGACACCTTTCTGAACATAAATGCAGGGCTGTCAACTTTTTGGAATTGCTTGGCGTGAGACAGAGGCCTATCGTGATTTGCCGACTCCAATGTTCATTTTGAACCATGATTATTTGAGCCACGGCGCTCGAGAATGTGAAAAGGGAGGGGGGGTAGGAACAACAAATTATTCATGATGATGCGGCCAATGCGTGAGAGTTGACAGCCCTGTAAATGTGAAGTTTCGTGCTCATTCGATGTATTGTTCACCTGATTTCAACCCTAAACGTTTTCTTATATTTAGGCCTATACCATCTACAACTTGCTGCGGGCTATAGGCCTACCTTGTTTAGAACTTTTAAAAGAAGTACCTGAATGTGCAACCATAACTGTTTCAAAATAGCCCGCGAAAGTCATGCAGCTAACTTCGAGGTCATGCATTGAATTGTATTGAATAAGGAATACTACGGGAACCAGCACCTTTTGTTAGAAGTCACACATGAGCATGATGAGTGAAGCAGGAGGGTGAAAGTGCATAGGAACAATGCCGGAAACTACGTCACGCTATTGTTCGACTAAGGCTACATCATTTTTAACGCATGCGTGTTCGTCAATAGAGCTTTAGTCTCCTCCACCTTCGCAGCACGGTACGACGGTACGTGGAGTGACTGGAATCACAATGACGGCGGAGGAGAATACTAGCTGGTCAGACAATTTAATTCTATCAAGCATATAATACCTGAACAATCACCGTCATTTGATCGATTTACTACAGAATATATTGTATACACAAAATATAATTTTAAAATTGTAAACCTGTTAACTTATATACTTGTGTACTAAAGTATAAGGACACGTGAATAAAATCATGTAGAAGACAAAATGGCCGCTAATCCGCCTATTGTCTAGACTTAAACTACATCTTCCGGTTGGTTACGTAATACTAGGATGCCCATCCCTTTGTATCGATCCCTGGTGAAGTGGATAACATCTATTGTTGTGAATGAGTCAATGACCTTCAATGACACTTAAGATTTTCTTTGCATACACCTACTAATTGGTCATATTAAACCCAATAACATTGAGATTTTTGGTTGTGAAAAAAAAAGTTCACCTGTACTTAGTGCAATTTTGATTTTGTGCCATATCGGCCATCTTGGATGATTTTTGCCAAATGTTCTCTAAATGCATGATTTCAATGCCTCGGTTTGAAAAAAATAATTTATGCCATTGACGTGCCATTTCATAAGAAACCCCTTTGATACTTTCACAATATGTTGTTTCATGTTTGCATATATGTTAAAATAAAGAAATATATAAAGGTAAATATATGCTTATGCCAATTTTGCTCCCAATTGCTATTTTTGGACCTTGTCATTTCATTTCGTTCCAATGACCGGTCAGAATGGGAAACTTTGAAAATTCATAATTCGAAAAGTTTTTGACCGATTTTGACCATTTAACCACCAAAATACTTCTATTGATGTTCTATCCAGAAAACGATCTTTTGTAGCAATAGGGGCAACATGAAATTTTGATGGTTATCCCTACTACTAGCTTTGTACGTATGTACATTTTGTCGATTTTTCTGCCCACTCTGTACAAAACTAGGCCTACTGTAGGTTGTGCTTACTTACTTGCTTAAGATGAGTGGTGTCCTCGAACTACAACAGCACGCCAAACCCTTCTGTCCTGCATGGCCGTTCCCAAATCCATAACATCCAGTCCAGTGTCCTGTTTCAATACATCCACGTATGTTAGAGGGGTCTACCAGGTTTTCTGTTTCCATGTTTTGGTGTCCAATGGATCAGCTTAGCTACAGGTTCATTTTTACTTCTGTATGCGTGCCCAGCAAAACGTGTCCTCCTCTCTCTGATCTTCTGCGAAAGTTTCGGTAGGTCACCATATAGCTCTTTGTTCGTGATGTGCTGCTTCCAATTGATGTTGTATACTGATCTAAGCATTCTTGTGTAGCAACCATCAAGTTCTTTACATAGTCTGGGAGACATAGTCCACGCTTCACATCCATAGGTTAGAACGGATTCGACGGTAGCAGCAAATAAACGGCTCTTGAATTTCTTTGGGAGAGTTGACCTCCAGATTTTGTTGAGGCTGTTACATGCTCTCCATGCAGCTGCTTTGCGTGTTTTTACATCTTTTTCCGTACTAGCCATCCATGCACCCAGATACTTGAAGTCACTCACCTCTTCTAGTTTGGTGCCGTTGTTTGTCTGTATAAATATCTGTTGATTGTGGTTGAAAGACATGAACTTAGTTTTTGAAGCGTTCATTTTGAGGCCTACTTTTCCAACAGATGATTCAACCCTTTGCAGTAGCTCTTGTGCTTGGTGGATTTCCTCAGACAATAGGGCTATGTCGTCTGCAAAGTCTAAATCTGTTAGCACTTCAGGTCCGATCCGTCTACTCCTTCTCTTCTCCAGTTGGAATCCAAGCTGCTCTTCTTTGCCTTCAACTGCCTCCCTCAATGCATAGTCCAATACCACCACAAAGAGGTATGGGGCAAGGGTGTCTCCTTGCAGTACACCAGCAAGAATGTCAAACGGTTCAGTTTCTCCATCTGGTGAAACTACTTTTGCCTTGGTATTTTCATACATCCTTGCTATGCCTTCCACAAGTTGATTAGGGATTCCATAGGCCTTGAGAATTTGCAGCATCTTTCCTCTATGAATGGTATCAAAGGCTTTCCTGAAGTCTATGAAGGTTATTATTGCAGGCAGGTTTTTAGCCTTCACTCCTTCTATGATCCTCCTTAGGGCCAGTATGTGGCTTACTGTTGTTCGGCCAACCCTGAAACCATTCTGGTTGATCCTAAGAACTTTGTCTACTTCAGGCCTGATCCTGTTGAGTATCATTTTGTTGAATATCTTAGCAACAACTGAGCTTAAGCTAATCCCTCGATAGTTCCCTGCTTGACTAAGATCTCCTGACTTAGGAATTGGTACTATGTTGAGAATAGACCACTGGTCAGGCTTGCTTCCTTTAATCAGTGCATTATTGCAAAACTCCAGAACTATGCCATCCAGATCGCATCTTTTCAGTACCTCTGGTGGTATACCATCCTCTCCGCAACTCTTCCCTTCTACCAGTGCAGTCTTTGCCTTTGCAATTCCTCCTGACTAAATGGTGCCACATTGATGTTTAGATCCTTGGCCACTGGTACAATATCCTCATCTTCTCCATCTATTTCTGGAGGGCTACCTAGGAGATCTTTGAAGTGGGTGAACCAGTTGTTAATTCTTTCATTCTGTGTGTCTCCTTTCAGCTGACCTTTCACTGATGCTTTCCTTCCAGTTATTTCATTAATTAGCTTCCAGCTTTGTCCATGCTTGCAGTTGTCATGCGCTTCCTCAACCGCTCTTAGCCTTTTACTGAGATCTTCTTCCGTAGCAGTATTATATGCTTCCTCTAAGTTTGCCTTGGCTTCCTTATATCTGTGTCTGTTTCTCTCAGTTGCATCCAACTGGTACGCATCATAGGTTTCTCTGATGTCATCTCTTGCTCTCACCACTCTGATATCGCTTGAAAGCCGTACCTTCCTATTCTTCTTTTTGACTGGAATAACCTTTTCTGCTGCTTCCTGTTGGCTTTTATGAATCTTTCATACCTCTCAGTGGCTGTTTCCTCCATTTCCTCCAAGGGTTGAAATCTGTTGTGTACTTCAACAGTATATAACTCCTGAAGCTTGGAGTCTGAGCAGAGTGTTTTCCAGTCATGGTTCTTCCCTCTAGGCAGGGTCTTGTTCTTTCTTAGGCTGAGTCTGATCCTTGATGTCACAATTCTATGATCTGATCCTACACTTGAGAAGGTATTGTACGCTTCTGCATTTAGTAGACTGTTTCTCCACTTTTTGCGAAGAAGGATATAATCCAGTTGGTACTTGTTTCCTGCTGGGCTACAGAAAGTCCATAGCTTTCCTTTTCTCTTCCTAAAATAAGTGTTAGCACAGATCAGGTTCTTTTCAATTGCCAGATCAACCAAGAACTTCCCATTCCTATTAGTTATGTCATGGTAGGTGAACTTTGCATCCTCTGGTCCAAGTCTGCCGTTGAAATCTCCAATAACCATCAAGACATTGTGCGCAGGGATGGAATCTATAGTTCTCCTCAAGTTGTCATAGTGATCTTCTACTTTGTCTTCGTCTTCCACATTGGTGGGACAGTAAGTAACGATAACAGTAGTTGCAGGGTTTCCTTGAAAGTTGGCAACCAATATTCTTTCTGTATGTGGTACCACACCAGCCAGTGAAGCATTTGCATTTGCACTTAGCACTATTCCTACTCCCCCTGTAGCTGCACCTGCTCTATTCCTGGTAGCTGATGTTGTGATAAGAGTCTGACCCAGGATGTCTTCAAATTTGACTGGTTCTTTATGCACTATGCGGTGCTCCTGGATCCCCAGGATGTCGATGTTGTATTCTATCAAGTTTGACACTAGCTCTTCTCTACATCTGTTCTCTCGGATGGTTCTCACATTCATTGTGGAGATGTTGATGATTTTCTTGCAGTTCATTAGGTTTTTCCTGTTACAAACGCTTTTATCAGACTTGTCCCTTCCATAAGGCTTTGAGGAAAAATCGTCATTTGATTTCATTGAATCAGCGTCAGTTCCAGGAATTGATGTTTTGTTAGGGACTTTAACCCTAGTGTTATATGGGTTTGCTGTCATAGTTTTTCTGTTGCTCTATAATATCTGTGGTCGCAACTCCTACAGAATGGTTTGACATTGGAGTTTACCTTCTCACAGCTGTCCAGTGGCCGAAGCAAAAGAGAAACTATCTGATCCACATCGCCCTTAACTCTTACCATCCCGTCTCCAACCAGATATGGCAAGTAGTACAGGTCCCAGGACTCCCTGTTTGTGTTCACTGGCCGCGATATGCATGTAATCCATGGCGCCCTTCTGCCGAAACAATACCGGGTACTCGAGACTGTCCGCCTGAGGTAGTGAACTACCTCAACTATTTGACCCATAGTTGGGGCAAAGGTTGGTGTGTAACCAGGGCGTGTCCACGCGCCGGTGGGCCTGCGTACCACACCTTTGGGGCCCTTTGCTGCTCCCAGATCCCCTCATGTCTGCCTGGTATCGCAAGATGCCAGTTGCCCGGTAGTGACCGCTGGGAGGCCATGAGGAGTCTTGAGTAAGGAGAGGCTATGTACTGGCAGGAGAAGGCTTACATAATTTGCTTCCCTTTTCGCCTTTCGGCTAGCCAGCGGCAAGTTGGGTTCGTCCGCAGTATAGAAGCGTTTCAAGCAAGCAAAAAAGAGAAGCGAGGAGAATGATAGAAGAGAAGCTAGGAGAATGTTAGACGGGTAGAAAGCTAAGAATGAAGGATAGGGAAACAGCAGCAAACTACATCTACATCTACAACTACAACTATGTGCACTAGACGCATCACTTACCCCTGTGACAAAAGTCACCCACCACCAACTGTAGGTTGTGAGTATGAAGTATATACGTGCATAATTTTGATTTTATGACTTTCTGATCATTCAACATTTTGAACATAATATATATCTTTGTCAGTTATAAAGCTTTCTGGTTCTCAACCCTCGATTTATTACAATGTCATGAATATTTATATTGTTTTTTTGTTTTGTTCTTGTTTTTATTTTTTATCTTTTTCTTTGCATGTTCTTTTCTTCTTTTCTTTTTCTTTTTGGTTAGTTTGTATGGTTGTAGGCTATCAGTCAAAAGGCTGAGTGCATCATTCAGGCCTCTGGCCTGTTCAGCAGTCAGCACATCCTCATTCAAATTGTGTGTCTTTATATTTTGTATGTTTGATTTGAATAAAATCATGATGATCATGATGTTATGTTACGATGTAAACAGGTGCAGATTGCTATCACGTAGGCCTATCTCTGTGATTCATGTGTGAATATCAATGGCTGGGTCCAATCAGCTTGGGTCCAGTCAGTCCTGGTTCCAGTATAAAAGCGGTATAGCGTCCTCTATCTCGTGAACATTTAAAGCTTGAGGAATGATCCAATAAAATCGTATTGGATGGCGGTGCTCTTCATGTTAATAGCTTTTCAAACTATGGTCAAAATTAAATTAATAATAGTTACAAACTCGGAATGCGCTTTTCACTGGTAGCTGGTTCCACTTTTCGTTAACGTTTTACGCGTTGGCACAGAATTGTGGGACCTGGGAGTACACCAGACCTATCGAATTGTATCATACGAGGATATGTCATTCTGATATCAAATAATTTTGATTTTTCTTTCGAAATTCGCAGATTCGCGCGATAATACAAATTTTATGACAAATTATCAAAAGTCCTCAAAGTAAACTTTATAAATCTAATGATATGTAGGGGGCCTATACTTAAAGCGTATGTAGCTAGAATGAAAATTAAAAGCCGGCGATCATGCAATTGAACATTTTGATCAGCACGGTATACGGTAGGCTATATAGCTTGTTTGGATGTTACACACATTGCTATCAGCAGTAGATAGCTTGTTTGGATGTTACACACATTGCTATCAGCAGTAGATAGCTTGTTTGAATGTTACACACATTGCTATCAGCAGTAGATAGCTTGTTTGGATGTAGTCATATTGCTATACCAGCAGTAGATAGCTTGTTTGGATGTTACACGCATTGCTATCAGCAGTAGATAGCTTGTTTGGATGTTACACACATTGCTATCAGCAGTAGATAGCTTGTTTGGATGTTACACACATTGCTATCAGCAGTAGATAGCTTGTTTGGATATTACACACATTGCTATCAGCAGTAGATAGCTTGTTTGAATGTAACACACATTGCTATCAGCAGTAGATAGCTTGTTTGGATGTTACAATCATTGCTATCAGCAGTAGATAGCTTGTTTGGATGTTACACACATTGCTTGTTTGGATGTTACACACATTGCTATCAGCAGTAGATAGCTTGTTTGGATGTTACACACATTGCTATCAGCAGTAGATAGCTTGTTTGAATGTTACACACATTGCTATCAGCAGTAGATAGCTTGTTTGGATGTAGTCATATTGCTATACCAGCAGTAGATAGCTTGTTTGGATGTTACACGCATTGCTATCAGCAGTAGATAGCTTGTTTGATTGTTACAATCATTGCTATCAGCAGTAGATAGCTTGTTTGGATGTTACACACATTGCTATCAGCAGTAGATAGCTTGTTTTAATGTTAACACACATTGCTATTAGCAGTAGATAGCTTGTTTGGATGTTACACATTGCTATCAGCAGTAGATAGCTTGTTTGATTGTTACAATCATTGCTATCAGCAGTAGATAGCTTGTTTGGATGTTACACACATTGCTATCAGCAGTAGATAGCTTGTTTGGATGTTACACACATTGCTATCAGCAGTAGATAGCTTGTTTGGATATTACACACATTGCTATCAGCAGTAGATAGCTTGTTTGAATGTTACACACATTGCTATCAGCAGTAGATAGCTTGTTTGGATGTTACACACATTGCTATCAGCAGTAGATAGCTTGTTTGGATGTTACACACATTGCTATCAGCAGTAGATAGCTTGTTTGGATGTTACACATTGCTATCAGCAGTAGATAGCTTGTTTGGATGTTACACACATTGCTATCAGCAGTAGATAGCTTGTTTGGATGTTACACACATTGCTATCAGCAGTAGATAGCTTGTTTGAATGTTACACGCATTGCTATCAGCAGTAGTTAGCTTGTTTGAATGTTACACGCATTGCTATCAGCAGTAGATATAGCTTGTTTGAATGTTAACCGCATTGCTATCCCCAGTAGATAGCTTGTTTGAATGTTACACGCATTGCTATCAGCAGTAGATAGCTTGTTTGAATGTTACACGCAATGCTATCAGCAGTAGATAGCTTGTTCTTTAAATGTTACACGCATTGCTATCAGCGGTAGATAGCTTGTTTGAATGTTACACTCATCGCTATCTGCAGTAGATAGCTTGTTGTTTGAATGTTACACGCATTGCTATCAGCGATAGATAGCTTGTTTGAATGTTACACGCATTGCTATCAGCAGTGGATAGCTTGTATGAATGTTACGCGCATTGCTATCAGCGGTAGATAGCTTGTTTGAATGTTACACGCATTGCTATCCCCAGTAGATAGCTTGTTTGAATGTTACACGCATTGCTATAGCAGTAGATAGCTTGTTTGAATGTTACACGCATTGCTATCAGCAGTAGATAGCTTGTTTGAATGTTACACGCATTGCTATCAGCAGTAGATAGCTTGTTGTTTGAATGTTACACGCATTGCTATCAGCGGTAGATAGCTTGTTTGAATGTTACACGCATTGCTATCAGCAGTAGATAGCTTGTATGAATGTTACGCGCATTGCTATCAGCAGTAGATAGCTTGTTTGAATGTTACACGCATTGCTATCCCCAGTAGATAGCTTGTATGAATGTTACGCGCATTGCCATCAGCAGTAGCTTGTTTGAATGTTACACGCGTTGCTATCAGCAGTAGATAGCTTGTTTTGATGTTAAACGCATTGCTATTAGCGGTAGATAGCTTGTTTGGATGTTACACACATTGCTATCAGCAGTAGATAGCTTGTTTGGATGTTACACACATTGCTATCAGCAGTAGATAGCTTGTTTGGATGTTACACACATTGCTATCAGCAGTAGATAGCTTGTTTGATTGTTACAATCATTGCTATCAGCAGTAGATAGTTTGTTTTGATGTTACACACATTGCTATCAGCAGTAGATAGCTTGTTTGGATGTTACACACATTGCTATCAGCAGTAGATAGCTTGTTTGAATGTTACACGCATTGCTATCAGCAGTAGATAGCTTGTTTGAATGTTACACGCATTGCTATCAGCAGTAGATAGCTTGTTGTTTGAATGTTACACGCATTGCTATCAGCGGTAGATAGCTTGTTTGCATGTTACACGCATTGCTATCAGCAGTAGATAGCTTGTATGAATGTTACGCGCATTGCTATCAGCAGTAGATAGCTTGTTTGAATGTTACACGCATTGCTATCCCCAGTAGATAGCTTGTATGAATGTTACGCGCATTGCCATCAGCAGTAGATAGCTTGTTTGAATGTTACACGCGTTGCTATCAGCAGTAGATAGCTTGTTTGGATGTTACACACATTGCTATCAGCAGTAGATAGCTTGTTTGGAAGTTACACACATTGCTATCAGCAGTAGATAGCTTGTTTGATTGTTACAATCATTGCTATCAGCAGTAGATAGTTTGTTTTGATGTTACACACATTGCTATCAGCAGTAGATAGATTGTTTGGATGTTACACACATTGCTATCAGCAGTAGATAGCTTGTTTGGATATTACACACATTGCTATCAGCAGTAGATAGCTTGTTTGAATGTTACACACATTGCTATCAGCAGTAGATAGCTTGTTTGGATGTTACACACATTGCTATCAGCAGTAGATAGCTTGTTTGGATTTTACACATATTGCTATCAGCAGTAGATAGCTTGTTTGGATGTTACACACATTGTTATCAGTAGTAGATAGCTTGTTTGGATGTTACACACATTGCTATCAGCAGTAGATAGCTTGTTTGGATGTTACACACATTGCTATCAGCAGTAGATAGCTTGTTTGAATGTTACACGCATTGCTATCAGCAGTAGTTAGCTTGTTTGAATGTTACACGCATTGCTATCAGCAGTAGATATAGCTTGTTTGAATGTTAACCGCATTGCTATCCCCAGTAGATAGCTTGTTTGAATGTTACACGCATTGCTATCAGCAGTAGATAGCTTGTTTGAATGTTACACGCAATGCTATCAGCAGTAGATAGCTTGTTGTTTGAATGTTACACGCATTGCTATCAGCGGTAGATAGCTTGTTTGAATGTTACACGCATTGCTATCAGCAGTGGATAGCTTGTATGAATGTTACGCGCATTGCTATCAGCAGTAGATAGCTAGTTTGAATGTTACACGCATTGCTATCCCCAGTAGATAGCTTGTTTGAATGTTACGCGCATTGCTATCAGCAGTAGATAGCTTGTTTGAATGTTACACGCATTGCTATCCCCAGTAGATAGCTTGTTTGAATGTTACACGCATTGCTATCAGCAGTAGATAGCTTGTTTGAATGTTACACGCATTGCTATCAGCAGTAGATAGCTTGTTTGAATGTTACACGCATTGCTATCAGCAGTAGATAGCTTGTTGTTTGAATGTTACACGCATTGCTATCAGCAGTAGATAGCTTGTTTGAATGTTACACGCATTGCTATCAGCAGTAGATAGCTTGTATGAATGTTACACGCATTGCTATCCCCAGTAGATAGCTTGTATGAATGTTACGCGCATTGCCATCAGCAGTAGATAGCTTGTTTGAATGTTACACACGTTGCTATCAGCAGTAGATAGGTTGTTTTGATGTTAAACGCATTGCTATTAGCGGTAGATAGCTTCTTTGAATGTTACACGCATTGTTATCAGCGGTAGATAGCTTGTTTGAATGTTACACGCATTGCTATCAGCAGTACACTCATAAACTAGGTTAGCATAATTTTCTAGAGGTGTGCTATAGTATACAAAATTTTGCACTGATTACAAAAATAAATATTTGAATACTGCTAATTGTGCAGAAAATGATCCAATTACGTGAATTAAGTAACAAAGTACTAAATTGGAATAACTCAAAACAATAAGTACCAGTAACTTAATATGAACGAGTTACATCAACTTACATGTTGAGTTACAATAACTCAACCAATTGGTTCTTTGAACCTTGTTTATTTTACTAAGTTCCCTGAACTTGAATTCAGAAGTTGGCATTACTTAAAAAGTTGACGCAACGACTTACATCAACTTTTTAAGTAATGCCAACAAAGTTGATCAGATGACGGAACTTTTTGAGCTTTTTCAGCATTTTCTAAGTTCGGATAACTAAAATGAATTTTGTTTGGCAACTTTTACACTATTGTTGAGTTGTCCAAACTTACTCTTTTTGAATTGCGCCAACAAGGCCAACAAGTCATTTCTATGAGTGTAGATAGCTTGTTTTGAAGTTAAACGCATTGCTATCAGCAGGTCTATAGCTGAGTTGTATGAATGTTACGCGCATTGCTATCAGCAGTAGATAGCTTGTTTGAATGTTAAACGCATTGCTACCCCCAGTAGATACCGGGTAGCTTGTTTGAATGTTACACACATTGCTATCAGCAGTAGATAGCATGTATGAATGTTACGCGCATTGCTATCAGCAGTAGATAGCTTGTTTGAATGTTACACGCATTGCTATCAGCAGTAGATAGCGTGTTGTTTGAATGTTACACGCATTGCTATCAGCAGTAGATAGCTTGTTTGAATGTTACACGCATTGCTATCAGCAGTAGATAGCGTGTTGTTTGAATGTTACACGCATTGCTATCAGCAGTAGATAGCTTGTTTGAATGTTACACGCATTGCTATCAGCAGCAGATAGCTTGTTTGAATGTTACACGCATTGCTATCAGCAGTAGATAGCTTGTTTGAATGCTACACGCATTGCTATCTGCAGTAGATAGCTCGTTGTTTGAATATTACACGCATTGCTATCAGCGGTAGGCCTAGTTAGTTTGTTTGAATGTTACACGCATTGCTATCAGCAGTAGATAGCTTGTTTGAATGTTACACGCATTGCTATCAGCAGTAGATAGCTTGTTTGAATGTTACACGCATTGCTATCAGCAGTAGATAGCTGGTTTGAATGTTACACGCATTGCTATCAGCAGTAGATAGCTTGTTTGAATGTTACACGCATTGCTATCAGCAGTAGATAGCTTGTTTGAATGTTACACGCATTGCCATCAGCAGTAGATAGCTTGTTTGAATGTTACACGCATTGCTATCAGCAGTAGATAGCTTGTTTGAATGTTACACGCATTGCTATCAGCAGTAGATAGCTTGTTTGAATGTTAGACGCATTGCTATCAGCAGTAGATAGCTTGTTTGAATGTTAACGCATCACATCAGCAGTAGATAGCTTGTTTGAATGTTACACGCATTGCTATCAGCAGTAGATAGCTTGTTTGAATGTTACACGCATTACCATCAGCAGTAGATAGCTTGTTTGAATGTTACACGCATTGCTATCAGCAGTAGATAGCTTGTTTGAATGTTACACGCATTGCTATCAGCAGTAGATAGCTTGTTTGAATGTTACACGCATTGCTATCAGCAGTAGATAGCTTGTTTGAATGTTACACGCATTGCCATCAGCAGTAGATAGCTTGTTTGAATGTTACACGCATTGCTATCAGCAGTAGATAGCTTGTTTGGATGCTACAAGCATTGCTATCAGTAGTAGATAGCTTGTTTGAATGTTACACGCATTGCTATCAGCAGTAGATAGCTTGTTTGAATGTTACACGCATTGCTATCAGCAGTAGATAGCTTGTTTGAATGTTACACGCATTACCACTGACTCGAAATAATAGCAAGTGAGACTTTATAATACACAATTGCAGTTACAGATTTGTTATTTATTCGGTGCAATCTATACTACTTTTACGTAGTAGATAATTTATATAGCAAAGAGAATGATCTCAACAATTTACAAAGTATTCACTAATTATGTTCAAAATATAGATCTTACATTAAATCAATATTGTAACATTTACTGAGGAAGACGCCCTCCATATTTTTCAAACTTTTTACACGATTATAATGTACGTTATTAAACTAAAATACCCACAAAAATCACGATTCTAGGTACTTTAGTTTAGTCAAAATCAGAGCTTTTGAATAAAACGCAGCTAGGAACCGTCGTTTAAATATTACGATGGAAATATTAATCGAGCACGTACTCGATGTTCATAACACATTACGTACATGGCATGCTGGACACTCAACACACATCAAAAAACCGTGCCATAACATGACCGATGGAGTGACATGCATTGACGACATCAGTGCTGGTAACAAACTCACATTTTCTTTGCTTAACATATCTGACAGTAAAAGCTAACATTTTATGGAAAAAGAAATACTAATCTATTTTTATGGAAATGTTACAACATCCCAGCAAACACAGTTATAATTTGGGTTTTGGTTTAGAAAAAAAGTTTTATAACATTTAATGTTGGGTTATAAAGATTATGAAAACGTTTTAAAACGTTTTGTATGAAAACACTGCAACAATATTTTTAAAATGTTTTCAAGATATTATTGTAAACTATTTTTTACAAACATTGTTGCCACATATTTTGTCAACACTTAAATAACATTATGTTAAATTATTTTTTTAATGTTATGAAAACGATTTATACCTTTTATCTACAGTTTATATAACCCGACATTTAAACGCTTTCTGGTAACCTTTTGTGATTGATGTCGAAAATGTTTTGTGTTTATAGGATGGCTTTAAGGGCATTCGTCACTACGCATGTTGACCAGTGCAGTAACCAACGATGTGAGCAACGGCTTGACGTATTTCAATTCGTTCAATGGAAAGAAGATGCCTACTTTCATTCGGTAAAATATGCACGGTCCCATCCCGTGAAATTTCACCTCATATAAATATTCTTACTATATCAAGATTAATTTATATACCTGTAATAATATAAAGTAGTTCAGGTGAATGTAAACTGCATGCATACTACACTTTACCCGACTGCAGAATGAAGCCCGGGTATGAAGTCAGACGCATTACGAACCGAATGTAAGAAACGCCTAACGTTATGTACAGGATGTCCCAATAAAAACAAAACCCTCATTGTGCCCTCTGTGTATGATGATCCAAGTACCGGTTCGCTCGCTATTCGAGAGGCGTCGCGGTTTGTGAACGGGCTAGTTCTAGACAAGTAGGCATAATGAAAATGGCATCATAGTCCACAGTTCCGAAGGGGCTGTACAATAATTATGAGCCCTGTGGTACGGAACGTTTTAAGTGCCATCAGATAGCAAGATCATTATCTTGACAAGATGACATAATATAGGCCTAGGTATTATTACAAATATTATATGTAAATGGCGACATGATACCTATATTATGTCATCTTGTCAAGATAATTACCTTGCTGTCTGATGGCACTTAAAACGTTCCGTACTGTGGAGGGTACAATTATGAGCAACATTTTTGGTAATCCAAAAAGGGGGAAGCAATTTTGGCATATCGGAGGAAGGGGTCAAGCTATTTTTGGCACATATTTACCGGCACAGCTGTAAAAAAAAAGCTTAGGAAAACATACAGAAATGTTCAAATAGTTTAAAATTTCCTACTCGCTGCGCTCGCATGATAATTATTATAATGACCATTAACGTTTGAAAATTTGGTTATCAAAATTTGGCACGTGCAAAGAGGGACAATGTTTTGGCAAGCCTAGAATGAGGGCATGCAAGGTTGGCAGGCTGCGAAGGCAGCAAACAATATTTGGCACGCCATTGGAAATTTTACACCTAGGGCTAATTTAATTTTGTTCGGCTGAAAATTATAATGGGACATTTCTAAGAGTGAAAACTACTAGTAACATTTTGTGGAAAATAAATACAAAATCTATTTCTTTATTGATATGGAGAGTCGCGCTGACTCACATTTGTTTGTTGGCTTTACGTGGGGCTCGCGACCCTTGAGTCGCCATCTTTTTCTTCCTGGAACCGCTTCTAGTGCAGACACCCGATTTTTTTATGCGCAGTAAAGCCTCGCTTGTATTTCTTCGAATCTGTACCCGATGTAGTATCATATGCATTAAAGACTCGCTTGTACTTCATCCAATGCCACCATTTATACTCGATTAATTCTACCGGAATGGATTTTGTCTCCCTCTTTATTTTGCTCGGGTCATATGCAAGATAATGGCCTGAAAAAAGAAAAAAGAAAATTGATGTCTTGATGATTTTTCTGTTCGTTTTATTTAGTATTATACTATTAATATAGTGCCATATCGAAGGTTGAGAACCAGAAAGCCTTAACTCAACTTCAGAAATGCCATTTAGAGAAAAACAAATTTTAATATTTTTGCGAACTAAACCTATTTATAACTAACAAATTAAAGGCCCATTCAGTGATTTATTCATCCGGACGATCGTAAAAATCATCAAAATTCAGATTTTGGTACATTTGTCATTGTCATAGATGTGCTAACATAGCCTACTAGTGGTTCAGCCGAAAGCCGTGTATTTAAAGGTGAACCTCATTGAAAATAAAGTTATATATCAATGGAAAGCTTATGATGTCAGGATACTAAAAACTATTTTTTCGATTTTTTTTTGATGGCCAATAAAGTTGAAAAATTAAAAAAAGGAATGAATTTTTGGGTTTTTTTAAGGCGCCCAAAAAGCACCCAAATCAATCGTCTATGACCTTGGGAATGCTCGTGACGTAATTAAGCTCAGGGTTCGCAGTCACGTGAACCTACTCGGAAACATGTAAACAAGTCTTGCTTCCTGTACTTTGCAAGCTGTCCGGCAAGTCTGATTTTCACAATAAAGCTTGAAATTAGAGGAATCGTCAAGTTGCTGGTTCCTTCTATATATATTAGAAATAATAGAATTATTGTCAGCACATAAATTTTCCGTAAATTTTTGACAAAATCAGTCATAACTCGCTGGGTATAATTGGGTAATTGAGTTTGAATTTCGCGCTGGGATCAATTCCATGCACAATGCTTGCTGCTACCGCTCATGTCATGGACTGAATAAACATGATCGAAAAACAAATTAAATACTTGTTTGTGATATTACCTATTCTTGATTCATTTGAAAATATCTGATATTTAAAAATATCGTCTTGCCGTAATCAATTCATAAAAAAACGCCGATTTCATCAAATCCAGCCCATAAAGGTTTTCATATTTAGCTCATTGCGGTAAATACATTCTTTCCACGAAATCACGATTGAAAGAAACATACTTTATTATAAAATAAGTACAATTTAGGCTTAGTAGATGGAATTCTGAAATCTGAATAAAATTAAAATATTGTCACTTGTGTCACGATTCTTTAATGATAGTACAATCAGTGTACGGTACTAAAAAAGTGAAACATTCATGTTTATAGATTACCGAACACGATGCGTAAATTGCTGCTGAAGAAATGGCATGGACCCGACCAAGGTGGATACATGCGCAAACCCCGGGCGCAAACACAGCGAGTCGCTTCGTCCGGTAGCACTTGCGGTGTGTGTTGCAGACTTGCAGCAGATTTGATCAAGTCTGCTTTTGTATGCATTTTCTCAATAAAGCTTGAAATTAGAGGAATATCCTAGTTGCAAATAGAATTATTGTGAAGACATAAATTTTCCGTAAATTTTGGACAAAATCAGTCGAAACTGGCTGGGTATAATTGGGTTATTGAGTTCGAATTTCGCGCTGTGATCAATTCCATGCGCAAATGCTTGCTGCGACCGGTGACCGGTCATGGCAAAATATAAATATATACATCAAATTAAATACTTGCTTATCAAGTGACATTCCCTGTTCTTGATTCATTTTGAAATATCTGATTTCTAAAAAAAATTTGTCTTGCAGTAATCAAAAAAGATTTCATTAAATCCAGCTCATAAAAAGGTTTTCATATCTAGCGCCGTGATCATTCCCCGGTCGGAAAATCATTCATTGCGCAAAATATTCTTTCCATGAATTTACATGAAAGAAACAAATACTTTATAAATATATACAATTTAGGCTTAGTAGATCGAATATTTGATGGAATTCTGAAATCTAAATTAGAATATTGTCATTTCTGTCACAGTTCATGATCGGTGTAGCCCTACTGAAAAAGACAAACATCCAAGTAATTGTTGTATGGATGATGGTAGTAGCAAAATACTGAAGAAATTGCAGGGAGCTGATGTCTGCGAGGCGGATATGCCCAAACAGCGCTAGCGCTTCGCTTCACTTCTGCTGTGTATTAGCTGATTTGATCAATCGTTCCTTGATATTTGGAACATTTACAAGAAAAATTTTGCTGATGAAGTAGCAATAAGTTGGAAATATCAGAATGTGAATATCAAATCGGTCAGTTTGTCTGCAAGTACAGTACAGTCGCGGATACCGAACACTCGGCGACTGAGACTCAGTCAGTCACTGACTGCGTCCACCCCGTACGTATATGTATCTACGAGTTAGCCTATCATACATGACCGGTTGTATAGCTAAGAAATAATAAAAAAAAATCCTGTACATGTACCTTATTCTATTCCTTCATTTTCTCATTATGATAAGTTCATCTCAACTTGGTGTGACGATCTGAACTGGTAGCACTTATCAGTTATTTTTGCAATCTGTTTTCATTCCGGTTCTTCGGCGAATCTTCGCTCTTCGTGCTTTACTGTAATATTCCCTATACATATCGTGGATGGCTTGGCCTATCCCAAATCACCCCGGCCAGCACTTTTTCCATTTTTATCCACACACTTTATTCAGGAACTTCATTCTTGATTTGATCATGATGTTTCCTTCATGTTATTCTTATTTTATTGAAGATATTTTTCATGTAAAGTAAGTTGGCAATGACTGAATTCGTACATTGGCCCGATGCATGCCACAGTAATGCATGGACATTGTGTTTACAATCAAACTCGGAAGTAACTGTGTGTCCCCGAGCTGACGTCATAAAGGAAAGCGCCCAATTTGAACGATTTCGTTTTGTAATTTAGGGGGGAGGTGCCAATATCCAATCTTTGCATGGAGATTATGTCTAGCCTGGTACGTTAGGCAAATAAAAAATATTCTTTTCTGCTTCCTGACATCATAAGCGTTCCATTGATATATAACTTTATTTTCAATGAGGTTCACCTTTAAGACAAAATCAGACATTTCACACGAATCTGTAATTTATATAGATACTGACAGTATCTAAATTAGCTACATGTATTTGAATGGGGCTTCAACTTCGTCAGTACTGCTGTTTTCTTCGTTTTTCCCAAATTTGTCATTTCAAAATACCAAATGACAATTTATAAACAATTATAAACAATTTTATTTTTTTTACCCTTGCGCTGGAATCACTGAATGGGTCTTTAACTCAAATGTGGTCCTATTTTATTTATTTATTTATTTATTTGGCTTCATACACTGGTTACAATAACAAATAACAAAATTAGAAAAGAGATGGATAAATATATTGCACAGAGTAAAAGTATAAAAGACATATATATATATATACATGTGAATAAAACGCACCACGGATCCAGCACATGTAGGAGAGATACCAGTGTAGAGGATTGGGATGAACAGGTGCATATCACCTCTAAGACCATCCCACCTCAAGATCAAAAATTTAATTCAGACACCCTACAAATAGCACAGCTGCATACGGAGACCCACGTACAAATGTCAGCCGGCCGAAAATTTAACTCAAAATGAGAATGCAAAAAATTAACCACATTGCTTTTAAAAACAGAATAAGATGAAGAGGACCTAACACTAAGTGGAAGCTGATTCCAAATTGGCACAATGCGGTTAAAAAAAATGGACTTAAAAGCTTCCGTTTTGCAGAAGGGGATCCTAAGGCGCAAGGTGTCACATGTTGATCTTGTGTTGGGACGGTCTTGCCCAATCTCTGACTTGTAAAACTTGACATACTTGTAGACTTGACACAACTTGTAGATTTCCCATAGTCCTATTACTGGAAGTTGTATCCTATTTATTATAGCAAAATGTCAATGAATTGGAATATGTAGTTAATTCGATTGGGTTAATGTTTTCCGATTTCCAGTGGGTGCTGTCGATTATTTTGGTACCAACATCTCCAAATGGCCAAAAAGTGAGTTAAGCATTTCTGGTTCTGAACCCTCAATATTACGAAGGTTCTAGGCTATACCATAGTCGATTTTTGATAAATAAAAATATGCTATTAATCATGATGAACACATTCAGTTGAACTCGAAATTATACTGATATTTATTACATCAAAATACTAGTAAATGGTTATAAAAAAAGTAATCCCCTCGCCGCTGAAGTTTTCACTGAACGCGAACCCGCAGAGATTTCGCAAACTGATTTGTTTACGTCAGGAGCACACACAAAAGTAGCCTATATACCAAGCTTGACATTTGGAACAAAAAAAAAATATTTTAACCTAATTCAAATTTTCAACTTCACGTGGTGTGTTTTTTTTACACAAACCAAATTAGATTTCCCATAGGCCTAATTATTTATTTTAACTAGATATTATTACATAATAGGTAATTTTGCAGTTAATGGGAATTATGGAAACTATTAAATGTCCTTAAATTGACATATTTTTGTTCATATTTTACTGCTCACGTTCACTTCGACTTCTAGAGACTTCAATGGCAAAGTGGCATTGTAGTAGATAAAGGGTGAAACATACCATTACCATTGATAATCGACGTCTTGTTGAGGAATACGCTGGCGAAGTTACGTAATTAATCGGATTAATTACCATAGTAATAGGTGAAAACAATTTTGAACATATCGCGCTGCACTACAAGCAGGTTACACTCATCACCTGTGTATGTCTGCAATCATAGATTGAATACAATACTGATCTTTTTTAAAGATACTAATCTTACAGGTGCAAGTAATCAGCATGATATGGTTCAATGAAGAGGTATCGCGTGAACGTATCAGTGCAGCGCGGTATATTCAAAAATTGTTTTCACCTATTGCTATGGTAGTTAATCCGATTATTACGTAACTTCGCCAGCGTATGGTGAGCATGTAAACATGCGATCCATACCTCAACAAGACACCGATTATCTATGGTAATGGTGTGTTTTGAACCGTTAATCTTACATAATACGTCTAGCCCTTTTCTATTCACAGATTATCCATTGTATTTCTTTTATTCAAGGTTCCTTGCCTCGACCATTACCTAGAGTAATGGAGGTAGCTATTGCCCAGAGACCATTATCAACACAACAGCTCAAGATAACGGTCTCGGGCAGCGAGCTAAACAAAAGGAATACCATGGACATTCTAGAAACACTATCGAAAAGATCACAACATACATGTAGAATCTGAGTTGGTTAATAGTCTCAGATAGAATTACGGAACAAATGCATTTACAGCTCGATTTAAATGCAAATGTTACATGTCAAGAGAAAATTATAGAGGGCTCCTGCAACCGTATAACAGTCATTCATATAACACCACTGCACTTGTACTCAGTTAAATTTATGCAAATTACATTTTAATTAGCATAACGAAGTAATATCCATAAATAAAAAAGTAGCCGTTTCGTTGAATGTATACTCAGTATACAATGTATGTACAATTTTGTATATAAACTTGCCATTAGTTTTTAGAAGGTCCCGACCAGGGGAGCTTCGCAAACTAACCTGCAGTACTCATTACAAGACAAGAGGCTGGGGTACAAAGCCTTACTGTGACCTACCCATTATGGGGAGCACCAATGGAGGTTTTTCAAATATCTGCTTACACTCACATTTTGCTAAGATATTAATTTCATGGTGTTGAAACAGATCGTAGTCCAAACGTTGACAACTCAATTTGCATTATTCATTAATCATTTGAATAACAATGGTTACGTGGTGAATACACTCCAGCGGATTAACTATGCAAGTGAATAACCTACCAAACCACTTCAAATACAGATGTCAATTGAGATCAATTCTGTATTGATTTGATTAAATCACTTGAATTTGTCATTATATAGACTCGTACGCAGGACACATGGGAAGAATATTACACTATCTTGGGGTGTTTTTATTTTGGGAAAAACCCACAACTTAATAATACATCAGGTTTTTTTTTCCATTTTGTCTTTTGGAAAATTAACAAACCATTACAACAAATTCGTTTATTTTTGCTCGCCGTATGAAGATAAATCTTCTAAACGTTGAAGTTTCTGAACCGCATTTCGCAAACTCTCTAATGAAAGCTGAGAGGTTGTCAATGTTATATCATGCTACTCACCACGGTGATATATGCTTTCAAACGTATTCATGCCCTCCAGCAACTCTTCATTTTGTTTCTTGGATACTGCCTCAAGAAGTCTACGATTTGCTCCGATACGATCTGTGATCAGGTTGTTTGGTAAATCCTGTAAATAATGCAATAAATAAATAAATAAATAAATAAATAAATAAATAAATAAATAAATAAATAAATAAATAAATAAATAAATAAATAAATAAATAAATAAATAAATAAATAAATAAATATTATATTGAGAGGGTACGGTGAATCGAAAGATTGCGGGTTCGAACCCCGGCGGCGGTGCTATCGCATTGTGCCCTTAGACTAAGCTCTTAACTTCTATTGTCTCTCCTCACCCAAGTGCATAAATGGGTATCGGCATATTATAGTATTGGGAAGGTAAAACAGATTAGTTGTGGCGAACACCTGCTCCCAACAAGTTAATTCAGGGGAGTCTGGTCCAAAACGCCAAGGCAAGGGATATGAGCACTTCGGCACGTGTGCATTGCTACGGTTTGACTTTACATGTTACCTGGCCGAACTGGCGCATAATGGATGCACAGGCGGTATAGGACACGCGACACGTGACGTACGAGATAATTTTGCTTTGACACCACATAACAAATTTAGGATTGTTTGTGAAGATTTCATAGTTATGTGTTAATCCAATTAATGGCGACCATACTGCAGTTACTGTCCGTTTTCCTATACAAAATACACAGTGCTCTTTCTCATTGACGCGTGACCTCTACAAATAGCCTACGTTAAAAGTATGGGGATATGCCTAGTTAACGTCGCTGTGTGAAAAATAACCGGCCAATATTAAAAGTACTCTTCTAAAGTTCTAGAAAATATAGTTTTGTAACATGTCCTAAATTTTTAGCTAATTTAGATGTTTGGAAATATGCGTACTTTGGTGTTTTAGTTAATGTTATAGGTAATAGTACATTGCCTAGTTAACATCGCTGTGTGAAAAATAACCGGCCAATATTAAAAGTACTCTTCTAAAATTCTAGACAATAATTATAGTTTTGTAACATGCCCTAAATTTTAGCTAATTTAGATGTTTGGAAATATGCGTACTTTGGTGTTTTAGGAAGGATATGTAAACGACAGATAACACCAAAAATATGAAGAAATTATTTCCAAACCGTGTTAAGTCTGCAAACCACCATGTTTCTCATTTTCAAGAACGCTGGTTAACAATAAGCACGTATTGTCTCATTTCGTAAACAAAGACCACACACACTTGTTCTCTAGCGCTCGCTTTATAATCGTTCACCCAACTGAAAGTATAATCCCAGCTCATTGCTCCATTGTACGTGTAAAGCAGACACATATGTTGTGTGTATTTAACCAGAGAAGATATGATTTAATCAATTGAGCTGTTTTCAATGAGTGTTATCTTGGTTTAATAGCTTTTAATGGGGTTAAAGCAAAGGTCGAATTGAATTCTACTGTAGACATGACTGCATCATGCGTCATGGCGATATCGCATCCGCCACCATTTCTTACTGTTATATTATATTTTCTGAAATTTGACGATCCAATTCGATGTATTTCAGAAGAAATCATGAAAAAACAGGCGAATAGTGGTTACCACCTTCGAATAGGAAAGAATGAATCGGTGAATACCAATTCGCACGAAGAAATAGGTCCAAAATAATAGAGGGCGCTATAGTTATATAGGGACCTACCCTTAAAACAAAAATAAAGAAATACATAACGGGTGAAATAAATAAAAAGCAAGACCTTATATTGTCGAGCATGATACGAGGAACATGTAAAAAACATAAGAGTGCATGCCCACACTATATATATACAGAGTTAATTTAACAATTAATCAATACACTTTGAAGAATCAAACAGCAAAAAAGGAGCTAAACTCACTAATATATCCAGCTGCGATGAAGTCTCTTCTGGTACTGCCAGGCAATCCTTAGCCGTCGACTTGTACGAAGCGGCCTGAATTTGCATAATTGCTAACCCTTGTGGGGAGGTCGAGGCAGTAAATGTATACACCAAGAATTGGCTTCCGGCTGAAAAGGGCAAGAATAAATTAAAGCAATATTATAACATTTTCAAACAAAATAGATTAGCATTTCTTTGCCATAAAATGTTAGCTTTTACTGTCAGATATATTCCCTTTTATTATTGAGCCGAACAACTACGGCAAAGCAAAGAAAATTGGAATTTACCACCAGCGCACATGTCGCCAATACGTACCACTCCTTCGGTCATGTTGTGGTACGACCCTTTGTTGTGTATATCACCGTCGCGCACGCCGTGACGTACTGTGTGTTATGAACATCGTGTATGCGTTCGAGTAATAATTCCATCGCAATAATATAGCACCGGTTCCGGCGTTTTATTCAAAATCTCGGATTTTGACAAAACTACAGCACTTAGAGTCTTGATTTTTGCAGGGTATATTGGTTTAATAAAGTACAATTTAATCGTGTAAAAAAGGAATTTTAAAAATTCAGTGAGGTAAATCACGTGATTGTAAACACCGAACCTGATTGGTTAATAAGCTGCGAGTAACGTTAAAGAAGCTACGCGTAGCAGGCTCCACGTAATGAGCCGCTTAGCTTGCCATAGACGTATCTCGTCCTGGAAACAAGTCTATCAGCCAGCCTATAGGGTTAGGGTTGGATATACGCAGGGCTGTCAACTCTCACGCATTGGCCGTGAGTCTCACGCATTGGGTCACTTTCTCACGGTCTCACGCCAAGGTAGTATAATCTCACGCCAAGGTAGTAAAGCTCACGCAAAAAGCTGGAAAATGAGTAAAATCTCACGCATCGTCATGAATAATTTGTTGCTCCTACCCCCCCCCCCCCCGCTTTTCACATTCTCGAGCGCCGTGGCTCAAATAATCATGGTACAAAATGAACATTGGAGTCGGCAAATCCCGGTACGTCTCTGTCTCACGCCAAGCAATTCCAAAAAGTTGACAGCCCTGTATACGCCGTGATATTTTTTTTTTGTTTCTCATGCCCCCAAACAGGGCTTTTATTTTCCTCTTGCAACAAAATGGCACATAAAAACATGGGAAATGATATTACAAATACATTACAAATATACGTTACCGAAATTTAAAAATCAATTAATGAGATACAATAAGACTAATTCATCGCCGAAAAGACGCAGCGACGTAAAAGCGATCCAGTCGCTGAATTTACACAGTGACGCATCAGGTAAAAGATATAAGCCGATACCTCACTGTGTCCCTTCAACGACCATTGAAGCTGTATCACGCCACCACGTCCACCCAGCAACGAATTCAATATTCAAATCAAATGTATGATAGGACTCCACTTATTCAAGTGAAATTCTTCTTTACAGTTTCTTTTAGCACAATAATTCTCAAGTTTTTCTACATCAGCAATCATATTTTTAACAGCATTAAAAGACAATCTAGACTCATCCCATTTACATTTATAAACATAATATTTCACAATGAGAATGATTTGGTTGATTATTAGAGAATCCTCCGAATCTGTATCAATAAGACCATACAATTTAATAAAAGCTGTAAGGTCAGGTATCACATCAAAATATTCCTTAACTGTTTGCCACAATAAATTAACAACTTCACAATATGCAAATATGTGTGTAATAGTTTCCCTTTCTTTATGACAGAACGTACATACATCAATGTCCTTCAAATTAATCTTAAAAAGCCAGGCGTTTGTTGGAAGGATGTTATGGATAATTCTATACTGAAACCACCTCAATTTTGAATTAAGAGTAGTTTTGAATGGCAAAATAAAAATTTTACAACACTCACTGTCAGAAAGATTGTATACTCTTTTCAAAGAAGACTGACTCACTGGTTCTTTCTTGATATCATCAATGAAACAAGAATAAATATATTTTGATCTTAATTTGATAAGTGGTATTGGTGTTGTGCCATTTGATAGGGTCAAGCCCTCATCAATATTATTAGGTCTAAAAATACCTTCATTTCGGATCATATCACGCCAATGTTTAGGAATTGCATCAATAAGACCATACCACTTAGGGGCTGTGCAATAATTATCAGCCCCCGGG
Organism: Amphiura filiformis; assembly: GCF_039555335.1. Lineage (NCBI taxonomy): Eukaryota > Metazoa > Echinodermata > Ophiuroidea > Amphilepidida > Amphiuridae > Amphiura > Amphiura filiformis. Next base: position 23,316,607 of record NC_092641.1, read on the forward strand.
GGTAAAATTTCGAACGGCTCGCCAAAAATCGCTTGCCCCCCTCTCGGCCCGCCAAAAATCGCTTGCCCCCCTCTCGGCCCGCCAAAATTCTTTGCCCCCCCCTTGAACATGCCAAATTTTTGGGATCCCAAATTCCAAACTTTGAATGGTCTAGATGTATGTTGCGAGCCCAGCGAGCAGGAAAATTTGCATATTTAAGCGTTTCCGTACCGTTTTCCTAAGCCTTTTAAAGCATTTTATTAAAAGGTGCCCCGTGAATGCGTGCCAAAATCGCTTGCCCCCCCTCTCGGCTTGCCAAAATTGCAAGCCCCCCTTTTCGTCTCGCCAAAAATTTCTTGCCCCCCCCCCCAATTTTACCCTCCCCCCCAGGGCTCATAATTATTGCACAGCCCCTTAATAATATCAATGCCGCTAAAGTTGCACCCACCAAGTAAGTCAGGCTTCTTTATATAACCATTATCATCAAAGAAATCATATATTGTGTGGAAACCTGCTTCCTCAAATTTTGCATAATAAACAGACTGATTTCCAATGAGAATAAATCTATTATTCCAAATAACTTGTTGACACACCTCTTTAGCATTTTTTGGGTTATTTAAACTAAGGTTAGACCACAATAAAAAACACTGAAAATAAAATGGAGGAAGTATACCAAATAATGATTTGGGATCATAACTACAATTGAGAATATTTTGTCCCCCAAATTTATTCAAGTAAGATAAAAGGATATATTTCCAGCCAGCCTCATTTGGCATCACCAAGCGTTGGAGCCACATAACAGATTGAGTATTGACCCTTGATTTTAAATCGACCATATTCAATCCACCTTCATTCAACTTTCTACAACTTACAGAGCGTTTTATCTTGTCTGGACCACTCCAAATGAACTGATAAATAATTTCATTCACCTTCTTTTGAATCTTATTTGGCATTCCAATCATAGACGAAGTGTACAAAAATTTAGATAACCCAAATGTTTTCACGATAACAATTTTTCCCATAACAGAAAGATCCCTCATTCTCCACATATTCAAACATTTCGTAAGAGACTTAAGTTTCTCATTGTAATTCAAATTAACCATTGCATTATCATCATACGTAAAATAAATGCCCAACACCTTTACAATATTTGTCCATTGAACATCCCCTGGTTTTGTCGTACTATTGCGCATACATCCCAGCCACATTGCTTCCGTTTTATGATAATTAACTTTTAAACTCGAGAGGGATTGATAATCCCTTAGTACCTGCAATACACATGTAACATCATTAACTCCATTTAAAAATAAACACATATCATCAGCATAACAAGAGAGTTTCACCTGTGTGTTTGGACCCACTTGAATACCCTTGATATCATCTCTATTGTATAACTGAATGCATAGAATTTGAAGAACCAGATTAAAGAGCTGACAGCTGAGCGCATCGCCCTGCCTGAGACCGCGTTGAATGGGGAAGTACCCAGTTGACATTCCATTGTTCATTACACAACTGGTGATATTGGTATAGAAGGTCTTAACCCATTTTTGAATGGAGATTCCAAAATTGAATGCTTTCATAACCTTATGCAAAAATTCATGGTCAATTGAATCATACGCCTTCTCGAAGTCAATACACAATAAAATGCCAGGGATGTTCTTATCTTTTGTTTAATACAACATATCTGCGACAGTCCTCACAGAGTCCCCAATGTACCTTCCCTCAACAAAAGCAGACTGATATGGGCCAATTAGCTTGGGTGTTACCATGGCGATACGTTCAGCGACAGCTCTGGAACCTATTTTTAAATCAACATTAAGGAGTGTTATAGGCCTATAATTTTCAACACGGCGTTTATCCTTACCATCTTTTAAAATGAGTGTAATAACTCCTTGCTTTTATGAATTTGAAAGTTCACCCATACGATAATTAGCATTTAAACAATTAACTAAATACACACCAAATTCTACCCAAAATGTTTTATAAAATAATACAGAAAGACCATCATTGCCAGGTGATTTACCAATTTTCATTTTACAAAGTATCTTATAACACTCATCATAGGAAAGTTCTCCCTCACACATGTTACTATCATCATCAGATAATTTAGTAATATATGGACTGTTCAAAAATTCATGAGCATGAGGTGTATTAAAATCCACTTCCTTTGGAGAATACAATGTAGAGTAAAATTTCTTAATTTCTTTTAGAATACTTTCGTTATCTACACACTCTGTACCATCATCATTAAGGACACATCTAACAGTGCTTTTAACCTTATTAGTTTTTTCAAGATTGAGGAAATATGTGTCCTCTGTGATATGTTTCCTCGGCTTGAAATGTTTCCTCTGTTTTGAAACAAAGAGGAAAACAGAAGAGGGCAATTCCATGTTAAAACGGATTTGTTTTTTAAATATATATGAACTTTACAAAATTGATGATATATTTTGAGTATACACCTTTAAAAGCTTTTAAAGTTAACAAAATAACAATTTCAACTGAATATATCAGCTATTTGTTTTGCGTCGATGTAAGGGATATCATGTATTTACCAACATTTTGTTAACAGCAGATAGTCAAAAGTAATTGTCTTTTCTTTCTCATATGTGACCGTACACCACGAATGAGCCGTAAAGTCGGCCCGGTCAATTTTGTATTGTTTCTTTGTATATATACAGGGTGTCCCAGAATGATCTATACTGGGAAAGTTGCATTTTTAAGGCATGAAGATCATTACTATTGGTAGTATTTTTAATTTGTGTTAAATCTACATAATTATATTCAGCTTTCTGAGGAATGTTAGATTTTAGATATTGAACATTTCTAATAGAAGTTACAGGATATTACTAAAAGAAGTTTGGACAAAACAACCTATTTTGAAAATTACTAACCGTTCACCACAAAGTTATTTGGAAAATGATATGCAGGTACATTTGTTTTGTTCTGATCTGATGTTCTTATTTCTACAAAATAGTCGATATCTATCAATTAATTATGATGTCACGAAGCAATCCTTGTATAAATGAAGAATTTGTTACGCTTGAGTGACCTTATACTATTCTTTTTCTGGCGGCAGTTTTGCAGATAATTGTTGCGGTGTATGTGTTTCATCATTTGAAATGCCGGCAGAGAGGGATTTGTCATAAAAGTATAGAGAAGGTGTGTCCTTAGTGTCGCAGCATGTATTTATGTCGACAATATTGGCAAACCCACGGCTACGTAACGGAGAAGATTGAAATTAATTGCGGAGGATCCTTGAAGATGTTATATCCTCTGTAAAGACATTTTTGGGTAAAAATATCCAGAAGCGGGGGTTATGGTTTGTTGAACTTTGCTCCTTCAACAAAATGGTACCTTTTCGGTTTTACATGTGGCTCTTTTCCACCTTGCTGGTAATAAATATCAAACAGTCATAATTGGCGGTCATTTCAAATCATCCCCAAGTCAACGAGGTTCAGGAATGTCCTCTTATTGTTCATTGTTGGTTATACATACCTAGACAAAATACAATGCTTTGTAACCCACCACTTGAACAGGATTAAGCCGAAGCAAACAAAGGCTAGAGCTATTTAAGAATTCAATAGACATAGGTAGAAGCTTATTATCCTCTTCAACAATAGAATTATTGATTGGTGTAAAAGGTGTTTGACTAGCGTTATCAAAATGAGATACATGTTGCACCAACTTAAATTACCTATGAATACGACCTTCATGCACATTTTGCACTGTATCCCGGAATAAAAAAAAAAAAAAAAAATATTTCTTTTTTATGACAGGGCTGTTTGATACTTATTTTATTAATATAAAGAATGACAAATTGGGAAGCTGTATTGGTAACAGCCATGATGGCATGGCAAGTTGAATAATTTTAACATGTAACACGAGTCACAAAAAGAACAACTTTTTAATGCACTAAAATGTAAAGGGTTGTAAATGTTCCCTTTCATTTTTTCTCCTGCTTTGAACCATATCTCGTATTTATTTCATAAGGTTTTTGGTTTGCTGCAATTGTCCCAACAGAGAGAGAGAGAGAAAGAGAGAGAGAGAGAGAGTTTTGAATGGTAAATAAAACCTTGATATCTCAAAAACAACTTTGGCGACATTGTCTTCATTTTGCTTGGTCGAGTCACATTATAGGTAATGGGTAAGCTTACGTACCTGGGAATTCACCGTCGTCAACAGCAGGTTGAAGCACCCAGTTTCCATCTTTCCTGGACAGGAACCAATCACCGTAATCCTTGCCGTAATCAGCCGTATCAACATACCAATGCCGTTTCAATGGTTTATCTTTGTTCGAACACTCGTACGTTGCCTATTTTAAAAGAGTATTATGTCAGAGATTCAATGTTAGGCAATATAATATGTTTAAAGCAATATAATGTGTGATTTGCATAAAGAACAGATTCCTATTTAAATGCTAGTTTTCATTGATCACATTGTCTCCTTTTAATTTCGAGCCAAATGAGGTAAAACAAAAAAAAATACTATTTCATTCCAATCCAACACCTACTATACAATGCGCGTATTAGCTCGCCAATCGTATTATCATGATATGGAGCGGAGCTTCACGCAGCTGAGACGTATAAATAAGACGTAAGACGAATAGCGATATGCACACAGTTTATACGTCACCTGAATCAATAATACGTGTGTAGGCCTATACATGAGCTGACATTCACGAGCAAGCACTCGGTGAACTCTGAATAAGACCGGAGATCTCCGGTTTTTATACAATTTTGCTGTAGTTAAAGCAGTTCATTTTATATAGTTTATTTTGCAATGAAAATTATTTGTTGTACTTAGCTTCACTTCAGTTCATTGTTTGCTATATTGTAATTTGTAGGCACTCTTTAGCAAAGTCGTAGTTCATTAAATTTACAACCGCGACAAAACAGGCGAAAATAATAACTTTATGCACAAGATTGGCAATTTAAAGAGAATTGGCCATTGCTCATTCTAGTGACGCTAGTATATGGACACTATAAGTGTGCTTTTTCCATTTAATGACATAAAATTTGAAAAAATATTGTAAGCATTAACACTTGAGGTTTTGACTTTTAAAACCTACATTTTGGTCAAAAAATGTGCTTGGATAGGTAGTTTTCAACAAATTTTCCACATTCGCCTTGCTATAACATTGAATTGCGTTATCTGTTGACCTAGTGACGAAAGGTGTTTTTAGGGGGAAGTGTTAGCTTTCGTTTGATATTAAAAAATTCTGATTGGATAAAGGGAACACTTGAGGTTTCGACAAAAACCAATCAAAGAGGCTCATTTTTCAGCTTGAAGCTCCACAGCTCTTACATTGCTATGCACTCAACCGTGCAGTGCAATTAAAGACTGTGTGGAGACAATTCGCTGCTTGTTGTTCTCTGCTTGGAAGCTATTGGTGCTCAGGTGTATCGAGGTGGAAACTGTGCGCATGATGGTTTATAAGAGAATCGTTTTTGTATAGAAACCTTTCCATATGACTACAATCATAGAATTTAGTTTTGGGACAGTTTAGGACCATGAACTAAAATTTGAAAAACGTCCATCAAAATTTACGTGACTGGGGCACACCGACATCGCCTGGATAATAATTACTTGGTACTGCAGAGATACTAAAATCAATACCCGGGATCGATACACGTGAATGTGCTATGCAGGATTTCATATTTAGACGAAAATCTTTGGATACCGGGGTAGAAAATGATGAATATCTCCCGTAAATGATTTCGTCTAAAGAAACCAAATTTGGTTCCTTGCACTTGAATATATATGTTCAACGGATATGATAGTCGTTAGCTAGCGTCTTGAGAAAGAAGCTTGCGTCTTGAACTCAAAAACTTGACAAAATTCTGATTTTATATGTGCCGAACTATAGTGCAGTGTAGGCCAATCGTGGAGGTAGTCTAAAAGCAGATGAACTATGGCGTATACCTTGCTCACTTACACACAGCAAGGTCAGTCACCGGGCTATTGCCAGTAGCCTTAGTCAGATGTCCTTCGGTCCATTATGCGTTTCAAAACTGTTAAACAGGTCGGAACAAAATGGCCATGCGTGGCGGTGGATTCAACCTACCATGGCGATTTCTGCCATGAAGATATCGGGGCGATGACACTGTGTGGGGATGGAATCAAGGAGTAAAATTGACCACGTGTCCCAACACAATAATTTTTAGATTGTAGCTTACTTTAATACTAGCTTTACTAACATCATGCAGTTATTGTTAACTACATGTATGCACACAACACAGGGGCACTCACAATAGGCAATTGAACCCTACTGGTAGCGCCGTGTTGTAGCTATTGAGGACGAACTATAGTTAGTATCATATATCAAAAAGTATAAAAGCTATGATTTTAGTACTTTTTCTCTGTTTCAAATACTTATTCTTTTCCAAATATCTGAATCTTCAACCCGGTACAATCTTTAATAACGGGGGAACATACATTTTTATTAAAAAGAATCCTACCATCTATCCAAACTCGCCGTGTTATTCCAATGCACATTTTACTTCACCGGGCAGCCATTTTTTGATCGTATTTTGAATATTGGCGTCATAAAACCGTCATAGGTACAAATTTAGTACTTTCTGTCAATCAATAATAGCTTATTCTCTACATGTCAATCTTTAAATAATTGGCATAGTCCTTATAATAACGGTACTCCGCCTTGATGAGTAAATGACAGCAAATAGCTGCAAGCCAGTGAAAAATATCCCAAAACACGATCAGTGGGGCTCCGTTCGTACATGTCAATAGAGTCATTATCGATTGGATTGGTCGTCCGTAGCGGACAATTTTGTCGCTCATTGGATCCATATTATCAGGTGGTAATAAATTTGCATTGGACAATAGATTACAATATAATGGTTTAGTACTGCATATATCGGTTTAATCTTCAATAAGCGGGTTTATGGCTGGAAAGGTCACGGTGAATTCGCCATGGACGTAAGTGCACTATGACTAACTTTTTGGTCCGATATGGACATATCTCTAAATGCCACGAAAGTATGACCCCATGAGTGGTGTCATATGAAAGAGGAAAACATAAAGAATTTAATAGAAATATTTCCACACCCGGGGGTGCTAATTATCATAAGACCCGGGTCAATATTTCTATTTTGAGTCCTTTCAAGATCCAAAGAAGCTATGACCCGCACGGTGTGTCAAACGAAAGAGAAAAAAGTGAAGAATAATTATAATAAAAATAATTTCCCCGCTCAGGGGTGACACTCCTCATAAGACTCGGGTCAATATTCATATTTTGGGTCTTTGTCTTATCTCAAAATCTCAAGAAGGTATACCCCATATCTCACATCGACCATAATATACTGCCAAAGGTCCATGGTTCAGCTATGGTGCGGTAACCGCTCTAGTTTTTGGGTTTTTTTTTTTTTTGTGGGACATAAGAGCACATCAGACATATCGAATTGAATTTTGAATATGATTACGAGGAATGTCCTTTTGATACCAAATAATTTTTTTTTTTTTAATTCGCGATATAATACAAATTTTATCACAAATTATTAAAATTAATTGAAGCTTTAACGTTTTAAACGATTAACGTTCTCTATTCCCCGTAAAAATCCAAAACTACGAACATTTACAAACTATTGCTTTTGCCCACCCCCACCCACACTGAATTCACTTTGTACCTTCCCCGGGGGGGGGTCTTCGAAAAAAAATACGGGGATGTGCCACGCAGACTTTCGGATGCTGTCTTTCTCTATACCTACTTTTTGCTGATTTTGCCACTCATCAGTAGGCCTATACCAATTTTCCACAAAAAACACCCAAAAAGCACCCAAATTTGCCCTAATTGGGCACTTTTAGGGGCACTTTTCCCGAATGCTCCCAATTGGGCGCATTGGTCTCCACTGAAAACCCACCCATTGATATACCAAAATTGCTGAAAAGGTACCCCAAAACCCGTGGCACATCCCCGTATACCTTCAACCAGGGAGAACCCCCTCCAGGATACCTTCCCCCTGCCCTCCCCAGTGGTGCCACTGCTGATAAACATGTTACCGGTATCTCTTTGTTGCTTACCTCGTTGCTGGGTGCTTCACTGCTACGTTGTTTTTTGCTTGCCATGACCGTCTGTTTTGAGCTAATACACATGCAAACTAGGCCTACTTAGTATTGCGCTGTAGGCCTACTTGGTTGAAGTGTCGCGTTGGCACGCGGACGCTACGTTGGCTAGCTACGTTAAGTTGGTTTAGTTGCCGGCAGGTGTAACTTAGTAGACGTATAGAAACCTGCCAGTTTGTTAACAATTGCCTGTTTCCAAACCTGCCGTTGTCTGGCCCCAGGGGGGACCACTCAAATATGGCAGTGTAGGGGAGAGCGGGGAGTGTTCGCCCTATATTTTTCTGACCAGCCTAGCGATGTCAATTTTAAGGTTAGGGATGACCTGATTAGCCCATGTGAAAGCCCTATGTCTTAGCTATATACAGCCACAATCCCAGCACTATAGTCCTTACAATAGCAACAGGATAGAGCAAACAAAAAAGTTTTGCAAAGTGGCGAGCTTGCCCCATATTGGGGCAGGTTCGCCCATAAGGTGGGGTAAGTTCACCCTAATCACAAAAAAAAAAGGTTTAAACATAGCATAACAATAACATATTAAGTGCAAACATTTAGCAAGAGTATACAGGAATTTCATTCTCTTCTGGGGAATCACTAAATTTGTTGCAGGTATCGGGTCAGGGTAAAATGTCGGGGTCCAAAGTGAGTGTAAACGTATCATGTTTACAACTTCGGGGAGATTATGGATTAGGACATAAACGGTGGTATGAGTAATACTGATACCACATAACTTTAAAAAACATGCTTTTCATTAGTTTTACCTTGTTTAATGGTATAATTAAAAATATTTTGCATAATACGCTGATGGGGCAGGTCCGCCCTCCAGTTTGGGGTAAGTCCGCCCGGGGAAGATACAGGGCGAACATGCCCCATCTTCAAAAGGGCGAACTAGCCCCTTGTGCACATTTTTGTATTTTCTTCAGGGTATGCAAAATACAAATCGAATAAGGAATTTATAACTGCATTAAATCTTTGACAAATCCCATATGTTCCCAATACAGATATCCATTAAAACCATCTGTATTTATGTATCAATGATAATACAACATTATTAATGCAAGAAAAAATTACGTTTGGGTGTAATTTTTTTGTTTTGGCTGCAGTTCGATGAACACATCCCTATATGTCGCGTAGCTAATATGAGAAGTTTATAATGACCTATGTCACCTACTTTTGCCATCACCAAATTCCCCGATAGCCGTAGTGCTGAGAAACAAGGGGTGGGCGAACCTACCCCTAGGGCGAACACTCCCCGCTCTCCCCTACGTATGCGTGACCAAATTTTTTTCAAACACCCCCTAAACGAGTTTTACCCTACCAGCAAATTTAGCCCCTTAATAAGGTAATTTAATATGAAATTGACCCCTATTGAGTGTTTGGCTAGTAGGCCTATGCAACAAATGTACCCTTTTTGGATTCGTAATTTACCAACAATTTGAAAAGGTACCCTAAACAAGTTGTTCAGATTCAGAAACTACCCTTATTCTTGAAAATCAGTGTTTTTTAGACCCTTAATGCGTCACGCGCGTAACTTGCCTTGCCTTAAAAAAAATACCCCCCCCCCCCGTGCCTTTTGCACCTGCCATTAAGTTTCCTGTTCAATCTATTACACTGAAAGTGCATAACCCACGTTGTTGATTGAAATGAGTACAATAGGCCTACTGTACTGTAACCACAAATTCAGATAACTGTAAAATTGAAATACTAAACAAGTTCGTCATTATTATGATTATTATTTTTGTACATGTATTTTATTCGTCATTTAAAATCCACACGCCCACTGTGGAAGATTTTACTGCCCATGTTGCATCAATCATAGACTGTAAAAAGAAAGACTATTTCAAATCAAGACTGGAAAAGTTGGGAAACCAGGTGCAGTGAAGAGCGGTACAGGGCGAGTCAAAACGTGCAATAGAGAAAAGAATACATTTTTATTCAAGAACCGAGCTGAATAGTTTAAGTTTGAAAACATTTTATAAATGATATATCCATTAGTGACCTTTTGTGAAAAAATCAAGGAATTTACCGTTTTGTTTTTATTTACCGTTTTGTTTTTATGACACATTTTATAGCGATACCCAATTTTAATGTATGTCCAAGAGGCATCTAAAATTTGAATGTCAACCCACTCTGCATTCAATGAGGTGTCATAATGTGTAGAATTAGATAGTGCATCTATTAAAAAATGAATTTACCCACATATGGTTTAGGTTTTCGCCAGCCCATAGGGCTGGTACCTAATTCTGAGATGGGATTTGTGTACACTAAAGATTAGCTAAGATTATAGCCTTCTTCTATTGGTATGAATTTTTTTTTTTAATTCTTGTGGTGGAAATGTTTTTGATGTCTGCTAATTCGATTTGCAAGGAAAAGAAAGTATGTTTTGCCGTTTCAACGAACGAAAACGATTGAGTATTGCCAAAGTTATGTTTGAATTAATTATGACTTAAAAAGTTATCATAGGTTAGGCCTACACATATAAACATAAACTTGTTCAGCAATCAGCATATCAAAAATATGACATGGTCAACAATTAGTAATTAGCGGGGAATGATCACTGGAACGAGGTCATATCAGTGGACTACTGAGCATAGCATGATGTTTGGTTGCCTGTGAGTGCATAATTGATATGTTGATAACAGATCTAATAATGTTGTAGAATCACAATCTTCATTATATGGACCACATTGAAGTCAAAGTAATTATCTATCCTATCCTGTATCGTTTTATGGATAAAATTGACTCAAAATGTTATTGCTATCTCTAACATCAGTTTTGTCTTTTCAACTGGAAAAATCCGATGGAAAATAAAGTTTTTAGGGGCTAGCTATAATATTGAACAATATATCCCATATTTTGACATGCACTTATAGAAATGACACATAACTAAAGTGAAGCCACTTTCTATCTTTTTATTTGATTCATAAAATTACATTCAACAAAATGATTGAAGACTGAGAAAACACACAATGCAGACTATTACAGAATGGAGTAGGTAAGATGCCATGTCCATAGCTTTGCAGGAGTTTCGGACTAACAATCAACACATTCAAAAAATACAGTTTAAAAGTGAAGATTGTAGTGAATGATCAGTCCTTTATCATGTGCTTGCCACTATCTACTTTATAGTAAACTATACATTGCGAAATAATATAAAATCATTTTAAAATAAAATGTGCATGTAAGTTGAGTTTACATAGCGAATTAACTAACAACTGCAGTGTATTTCTTGATTTTAATAATAAGCATGGGTAAAGCAGTAAAGACAAAAATGCAGAACAATTTGGAGTAATGAATTAAAGAGATGACAGGAGTTATAGGAGTTAATGTTTTTTGCTGTTTCAGTGTGCATGTTATTACCATTGATGGTTTGGTGAACTGTCATGTAACATGGATGTAAGCGTGATCCTAAAAAATGCCTTTCACGGTGACCCAAACTATTTACAAGACCTCTTCTGCATTGAGGCTGGCCTTCCCTTTTAAAGGGAATTTTTATTAAAATTAGGACGGTATACGCTGCACTAAAATCGAACACGCACGATTCCCACTATACTAAACTATACGCAGGTATACGGCCTTTTCGAATATCTCTTATGTGACCCGGTACTATGAAATTACCTTGCTCGATTTAAGCTATAACGCGTGCACCGGCAAAACGTGCACCGTATACCCGAATAGTATACTTCTATGTGATCGCAGCCTTAGGGTAGGTAATAACAATAATTAAAACTGGTTATATTTAGGCCCTACCAGCGTTTTATGACATAAAATGCCATTTTGATTTGTTCAAAATATCAGATACGACGGCATAAAATGACAATAATAACTTTGCACCATCTATTTTGAGTTCATTGTGTAAAAGAGCATCATTTTGTATTTTTATAAAATGATTGTCAACTTTAATAAGTTCATTGTAATGCCTATTCAGTGACTTTCTCATCCGGATGATCGTATAAAAAGATTAAGATTTTCTAGTGATTTAAACCATACAAAAGCCGAACGTGTATTTTATTTTAAAAACAAAATAAGATTTACTTTCAATTTTGTCAATAGTCCCCCCCCCCTACTGCTGTTTTCCTCTTTTGGGGGCAAACTTTTCATTTCAAAATATCTAATTGGCAATTTTAATGACTTATCCTTCACTAAGGCAATAACAAATATATTCATGAGGCTATTGAATATTCATGAATCCATTTTGGATTTTTATTAATCAATTTGAATATTCATTACGCTATTGAATATTCACAATCACAAGTCCACTTGAAAATTTATGAGACTTTAAAAATCCATGAGTCCACTGATATTCATTAGGCTTTTGAATATTCATTAGGCTATTAAACATTCATGGGCCATGCACTTGAATATTCATTAGGCTATTGGATATTCAGGAGACTCATGAATAGTCATGAGGCTGTTGAAAATGTATGAGTCCATTGATGAGGCTACTGGATATTCGTGAGTCCACTTAAAATTCATTAAGACTATTGAATATTCACGAGGCTCCTGATATGAATCAATCATCATGGCCATGAGACTATCGAAAGCTATTGTCCACTGAATATTCCCCGGAGAATATTCTTCAGGCTTTTGAATATGCATGAGTGCATTGTTAATATCCACGAAGCTCTAAAATATCTATGAGGCTTTTGAATATTCATGAGTTCTTTGAATATTCGACACCTGGATGATATAATTTGTTTACCATTCTATACAGGCATTCACGGAATATATTCACAGATATGTATACAATCATGTATATCACCCTAACTTATGAGTCACACTGAATGAGAAAAATTCTTCAAGAGACATCCTCCTTTTTATATTTATTTATTTATTTATTTATTTAGGAAATGTCTGTCAAGCTATTATAATCCCATGTATTCCTATATCTACCTTGATGACTTTCAAATTAATATGCTCCTGACTCTTACCGTTCCAGTGGTGACGATACAAAAGACCACGAAGTGATTAAAGAATCGGACAGGGTAATGAAAATGGAATCGAGCTCAGAATCGATATACCTCATAAACCAAGATATACCTCAATAAACCAAGAAATATCTCAATAAACCAAGATATACCTCATAAACCAAGATATACCTCAAAAAGCCAAGATATACCTCAACAAACCAAGATATACCTCATAAACCAAGATATACCTCAATAAACCAAGATATACCTCAATAAACCAAGAAATATCTCAATAAACCAAGATACCTCAATAAACCAAGATATACCTCATAAACCAAGATGTACCTCAATAAAGCAAGATATACCTCATAAACCAAGATATACCTCATAAACCAAGATATACCTCAATAAACCAAGATATACCTCAATAAACCAAGATGTACCTCAACAAACCAAGATATACCTCATAAACCAAGATATACCTCAATAAACCAAGATATACCTCAATAAACCAAGATATACCTCAATAAACCAAGATATACCTCAATAAACCAAGATATACCTCAACAAACCAAGATATACCTCATAAACCAAGATATACCTCAATAAACCAAGATATACCTCAATAAACCAAGATATACCTCAATGAACCAAGATACCTCAATAAACCAAGAAATATCTCAATAAACCAAGATATACCTCATAAACCAAGATATACCTCAATAAACCAAGAAATACCTTGAGCAATAAACCAAGATATACCTCATAAACCAAGATATACCTCATAAACCAAGATATACCTCAATAAACCAAGATATACCTCAATAAACCAAGAAATATCTCAATAAACCAAGATATACCTCATAAACCAAGATATACCTCATAAACAAAGATATACCTCATAAACCAAGATATACCTCAATAAACCAAGATACCTCAATAAACCAAGAACTATCTCAATAAACCAAGATATACCTCATAAACCAAGATATACCTCAATAAACCAAGATATACCTCAATAAACCAAGAAATATCTCAATAAACCAAGATATACCTCATAAACCAAGATATACCTCATAAACAAAGATATAACCTCATAAACCAAGATATACCTCAATAAACCAAGATACCTCAATAAACCAAGAAATACCTCAATATACCAAGATATGATGCCTCAATAAACCAAGATATACCTCAATAACCAAGATATACCTCAATAAATCAAGAAATACCTCAATAAACCAAGATATACCTCAATAACCAAGATATACCTCAATAAACCAAGATATACCTCAATAACCAAGATATATCTTGATAAACCAAGATATATCTCAATAAACCAAGATATATCTCAATAAACCAAGAAATACCATGAGCAATAAACCAAGATAAACCAAGATATATCTCAATAAACCAAGATATGCCTCAATAAACCAAGAAATACCTCAATAAACCAAGATATACCTCAATAAATCAAGAAATACCTCAATAAACCAAGATATGCCTCAATAAACCAAGGAATACCTCAATAAACCAAGAAATACCTCAATAAACCAAGATATATCTCAAGAAATCAAGAAATACCTCAATAAACCAAGATATGACTCAATAAACCAAGAAATACCTCAATAAACCAAGATATACCTCAATAAATCAAGAAATACCTCAATAAACCAAGATATGCCTCAATATACCAAGATATACCTCAATAAACCAAGATATGCCTCAATAAACCAAGATATACCTCAATAAACCAAGAAATACATCAATAAACCAAGAAATGACATTTGAGAGGTAGTTGCAACACAGACAATTTCGAACTCAACAGTAACATTAAACATAAAGAAAGCAGCAACAATTTAAAAAAAACCATTCAAATGATACAGCCATGCACATGACAATATCATAGTAATAAAATAAATTGATAAATACAAATTTAAATCTAAACAAAATAAACAAAAATATGCAAATATAAATCTCTAAAGAACAACAGAACAAGGTGAAACACAAGTAGCCTCGCAACCCTGAACTGCTGCAACTTTAAAAGATATTATAATTGTATCTAAACAAACTAATATATGAACAAAAAGATGCAAATATAAATCTCTAAAGAACAACAGAAGAAGGTGAAACACAAGTGGCCTCGCAACCCTGATCTGCTGCAACTTTAAAAGATATTATAATTGTATCTAAACAAACTAATTAATGAACAAAATAATGCAAATATAAATCTCTAAAGAACAACAGAACAAGGTGAAACACAAGTGGCCTCGCAACCCTGAACTGCTGCAACTTTAAAAGATATTATAATTGTATATAAACAAAATGATTAATGAACAAAAAGATGCAAATATAAATCTCTAAAGAACAACAGAACAAGGTGAAACACAAGTGGCCTCGCTACCCTGAACCGCTGCAACTTTAAAAGATATTATAATTGTATCTAAACAAACTAATAAATGAACAAAAAAATGCAAATATAAATCTCTAAAGAACAACAGAACAAGGTGAAACACAAGTGGCCTCGCTACCCTGAACTGCTGCAACTTTAAAAGAAATTAAAACCAAAGCAAAACAACAAACGGATCACAGTGCAACTACCTCAAATAATCATTAATGGTTCTGATGCCTCATTAAACCACGAAATACCTCAATAAATCAAGATATACCTCAATAAACCAAGATATACCTCAATAAACCAAGATATACATCAAGAAATCAAGATATACCTCAAGAAACCAAGATATACCTCAATAAATCAAGAAATGCATCAATAAACCAAGAAATACCTCATAAACCAAGATATACCTCAATTAACCAAGATATACCTCAATAAACCAAGATATACCTCAATAAACCAAGATATACCTCAATAAACCAAAATATACCTCAATAAACCAAGATATACCTCAATAACCCAAGATATACTTCAAGAAACCAAGAAATACCTTGAGCAATAAACCAAGATATACCTCAATAAACCAAGAAATACCTCAATAAACCAAGATTTACCTCGATAAACCAAGATATACCTCATAAACCAAGATATAACTCAATAAACCAAGAAATACCTCAATAAACCATGAAATACCTTGAGCAATAAACTAAGATTTACCTCAATAAACCAAGAAATATCTCAATAAACCAAGATATACTTCAATAAACCAAGATAAACCTCAATAAACCAAGATATACCTCAATAAACCAAGATATACCTCATAAACCAAGATATACCTCAATAAACCAAGATATACCTCAATAAAGCAAGATATACCTCATAAACCAAGATAAACCAAGATATACCAAGATATACCTCATAAACCAAGATATACCTCAATAAACCAAGATATACCTCAATGAACCAAGATATATCTCAATAAACCAAGATATAACTCAATAAACCAAGAAATAGTTTATTGAAGAAATACCTCAATTAACCAAGATATACCTCAATGAACCAATATATACCTCAATAAACCAAGATATACCCCAATAAAGCAAGATATATCTCAATAAACCAAGATGTACCTCAATAAACCAAGAAATACCTCAATAAACCAAGATATACCTCAATAAACCAAGATATACCTCAATAAACCAAGATATACCTCAATAAACCAAGATATACCTCAATAAAGCAAGGTATACCTCATAAACCAAGATATACCTCAATAAACCAAGATATACCTCATAAACCAAAATATACCTCATAAACCAAGATATACCTCAATATACCAAGATATACCTCAATAAACCAAGAAATACCTCAATAAACCAAGATATACCTCAATGAACCAAGATATATCTCAATAAACCAAGATATACCTCAATAAAGCAATACATACCTCATAAACCAAGATATACCTCAATAAACCAAGAAATACCTCAATAAACCAAGATATAACTCAATAAACCAAGATATACCTCAATAAACCAAGATATACCTCAATAAACCAAGATATACCTCAATAATTAACCAAGATATACCTCAATAAACCAAGAAATACCTCAATAAACCTAGATATGCCTCATGAAATACCTCAATATATACCTCAATAGAGCAAGATATACCTCAATAAAGCAAGATATACCTCAATAAACCAAGATATACCTCAATAAACCAAGATGTACCTCATAAACCGAGATGTAGGTCTCATGAACCAAGATATACCTCAATAAACCAAGATATACCTCATAAACCAAGATATACCTCAATAAACCAAGATATACCTCAATAAACCAAGATATACCTCAAAAAGCCAAGATATACCTCAATAAACCAAGATACACCTCAATAAACCTAGATATACCTCAATAAACCAAGATATACCTCAATAAAGCAAGATATACCTCATAAACCAAGATATACCTCATAAACCAAGATATACCTCAATAAAGGAAGATATACCTCATAAACCAAGATATACCTCATAAACCAAGATATATACTCGATAAACCAAGATATACCTCAATAAACCAAGAAATACCTCGAGCAATAAACCAAGATATACCTCAATAAAGCAAGATATACCTCAATAAAGCAAGATATACCTCAATAAACCAAGAAAACCCTCAATAAACCAAGATATACCTCGATAAACCAAGAAATACCTCAATTAACCAAGATAAATACCTCATAAACCAAGATGTACCTCATAAACCAAGATATACCTCAATAAACCAAGATATACCTCATAAAGCAAGATATACCTCAATAAACCAAGATATACCTCAATAAACCAAGATATATCTCAATAAACCAAGATATACCTCAGCAATAAACCAAGAAATACCTCGAGCAATAAACCAAGATATACCTCAATAAACCAAGATATACCTCAAGAAGCCAAGATATACCTCATAAACCAAGATATACCTCAATAAAGCAAGATATACCTCAATAAAGCAAGATATACCTCAATAAACCAAGATATACCTCAATAAACCAAGATATACCTCAATAAACCAAGATATACCTCATAAACCAAGATATACCTCAATAAACCAAGATATACCTTATAAACCAAGATATATAATTCAATAAACCAGGATATACCTCAATAAACCAAGATATACCTCAAAAAGCCAAGATATAGCTCAATAAACCAAGATACACCTCAATAAACCAAGAAATACCTCGAGCAATAAACCAAGATATACCTCAATAAAGCAAGATATACCTCAATAAAGCAAGATATAGGCCTACCTCAATAAACCAAGACATACCTCATAAACCAAGATACTAGTATACCTCAATAAACCAAGATATACCTCAAGAAGCCAAGATATACCTCATAAACCAAGATATACCTCAATAAAGCAAGATATACCTCAATAAAGCAAGATATACCTCAATAAACCAAGATATACCTCAATAAACCAAGATGTACCTCAATAAACCAGGAAATACCTCGATAAACCAAGATATACCTCAATAAACTAAGATATACGGCCATGCGTTTTGAGTTGGGCCGGTAATGCGTTACATGTTTTCGCGAGATGAAAATTGCATGTTTTTCGTTTAGATATGAATATCTTTCACATATTATACCCAACATATATAAAAGTATGCATTTTCTGGCTGCAAATGAACCAAGGAATCCAAAAATGCACTTTAAAATGACATAGGGTGTAACACTAAGGAGTTATGAAACTGAAAATACCAAATATTTTAGGGAAAAATGTAAAATTTGACAAATTAAAAAAAAAAGTTAGCTTCACCCCACATATTTAAAAGTTCCATATTTGAATTCCTCTCAGTCAGAGCTTTAAATACATATATAACATCATAGGGTTCAATAAAATTAAAATGATTTTGCGCCAGCCTCTTTCAAGGCATATTTTCCCATTGACTTCAATGTGTAACCCGAACGGAAAATAAAATATGCAAAATTGCTTCTCAAAGCAAATTAAATTACCTGGAATATGAGTGTATGGTGTTATAGTATGCAGTTTAAAGTGAATTGTAAAAATGTGAAAAAAGAAATGGACCTCTTGCATCATATGACCCCTGGGGTCACTTTTATTAAATTTGCTCCTCCTGATCCTCCTCCTCCTGATCCTCCTCCACCCCGCACATTATGCTAATTAGATGCAAATTATTCAAATGTTAATACAACTTTTTTAAGGTTTACTGTATTGGTCTCATCACAAGCTTTAATTTGACACCAAATTTGACTACATAGGCTACATATTAACTGAGAAAATTAAAAAGATGAACCCTAAAATGTCGCGCGCATGTAACATCTCCACCTATTTACTGGCCCAACTCAAAATGCACGGCCATACCTCATAAACCAAGATATACCTCATAAACCAAGATATACCTCAATAAACCAAGATATACCTCAATAAACTAAGAAATACCTCAATAAACCAAGATATACCTCAATAAACCAAGATATACCTCAATAAACCAAGATATACCTCAATAAACCAAGATATACCTCATACCAAGATATACCTCATAAACCAAGATATACCTCAATAAACCAAGATATACCTCAATAAACCAAGATACGCCTCAATAAACCAAGATATACCTCAATAAACTCGATCTTTCTTTTCATACTGGTCGCCTTCTATGATTTCCACTTATCTGACTCGCTTCGTCGATGGCACTTTGGCATTTTTTGCCATTGCCACGGTTGCCTTCAATTCTGTGTTCGATTCCATTTTCATTACCCTGTCCGATTCTTTAATCTCTTCGTGGTCGTCCTTATCGTCCCCACTGGAACTGAAAGAGTTACGGGCATATGTTGAAGGTTATCAAGGTAGATTATATAAAATACATCTAGGATATAATAGCTTGACATACATTGAAACATTGAGCTTTTTGATGGTTTAGTTGGTGCCGGTGCGATACGATTCTATTGAAACATGCTCTGGAATAACAAAGGAGATTTCTTTCTAGACGGTCGCTCCATAACGTTTGATACCCTTCCTGAAAATCGCCAGAGCCAAGACCTCGTACTATACCAGTTTTGTCGTCAGCGAGTCCAGTTAGCTTTGCAGCCAAATGAAATGAATGACATTATTGTTTCACGGTGGAAGCGCTTGTCACATCAGGCAGCGAACGCCGCTTCTCGCAGATACAGCCAAGGAATCAAGAATTTCTCCCATATGCACGGACGGAAGTTGCCATGTTGTTAAATGGCTGCTGTTTGTTGAAATCAATGGTTTACCGTTGTCACCGTGTGAACGTGAAGAGAGCTAGAGATGGACTATGTGGTAATCTGGAATAGAAAAAGGAAACACAATGTTTGATAAAAAAAAACTTGAGACATACACCCAGCAAACACAAAACGTTTTCGACATCATTCGCAAAAGGTTATAAAAGGTTGTCAGAAAACGTTTAAATGTCGGGTTATATAAAGGGTATATTAAGGGTATAAAACGTTTTCATAACATTAAAAATCATTTTTTGATAATCTACTGCTCAGCAAGCAAAAAATGTTTTACAGAAAACGTTTAAATGTCGGGTTATATAAAGGGTATAAACCGTTTTAATAACATTCCAAAAAATATTTTTGAGAACTTGATACAAAACATTCTACACAGAATGTTATTTTGGGGTTGAAAAAATATTTTGCGAAAAATGTTTGCCCAAAATATTTGCAATAACGTTTTAAAAACGTTTTCATGACTTTTATATAACCCGACATTTAAATGTTATCAAAACGTTTTGAAAAATACATTTTAAAAACATTTCTGTGTTTGCTGGGTGCAAATGTTTTAACATAATGTTATTTCAGTGTTGACAAAATATTTGGCAAAAAAAATTTTGCAAAAATAGTTTACAATAACATTTTTGAAAACATTTTAAAAATATTGTTGTAGTTTTCATGTTTTCATACTTGAACGTTTTAAAACGTTTTCATGACCTTTATATAACCCGACATTTTAATGTTATTAAAATGTTTTTATGTAAACCAAAAGCCAAAATATCACTTATTAAAAACGTTTTAAAAACGTTTTTGTGTTTGCTGGGCAGCTGCTAGCCGTTAAAAGGTCTTTAACTTGATTTTACTGAGCTGGGTCGGGAACTGATTAAAGGAGGATGTAGATTGTAGACTACGTCATAAAATCTGAAGACCGACTTCTTCATTCACACATAAATAACAGATTATTGTAGGCCTAGTCTGGAGCCTTACGTCATTTGGTGAGAAGTTCATGTTTATTTTGGTGTTTGAACTGAAATCCAATCTACATGGACCACTGAATCAAATGAACTATGCTGCCAATTGTTTTGACGAGGTTAAAGGGATCAAATCCAAGATGGTTGCTATTAAGTTAAACTTTAAAAAAAATCAACATGATCCGATCACGTTTAAGAATAAGGAACAAAAACCCAGGACAAAATCTGGACATGATGCCCAAATTAATGCAGGGTGACATATTGTACATTAGCAAAAATATACAAGAATATACAAACAAGCGGAACACATCAGGAATACCAAGCAGGACTGAAAGAACCCAACAAAATGGCAGGGCGACGAGTGCGATCAAAAACTGATGTGGGGCTGATCTTCGGAGCCCCAGCTCATGCCTAGCATTCCAGATCGTGTAACTAGACAGGAGGGCCATTTTGCGGTGTTCTTTCGTACCGAATCATAAGGAACAAAATAGTAACATTGCCAAATTGTAAAATATGTAAAAATTTTATACCGAAATGCAAAAAAAAGTAATTTTGTGAGAGATTACGCAAAACTTGGTCATTTATCTTAAAGGGAATCATTTAATGACAATGAAATAGTATTTAATAACAATGTCATCTGGGTGAGAGACATAGTTAAAAAAAAACATGCTTACTCTTCCAGCTACTGTTTGCCTACCTTTCATAATGACGACACTGTATTTTCCCTCATATTTGCTATCTCCACAGGAGTCGGGTTGCTCAGCAGGTTGTTATGATGGCTTCAGAGCTAGCAGGTGTTGTTGCACGAGGCTTAGAAGTGGTCATTGCTGTCGCTTACCCAGTGTTATGAAGTACAGCACCTCTGACCTTATATGGTCCTGATTTCTCTGCCATTGAAGAGTTTAATGGCCAAACATTTGCCGAAATTCTAAAGGACAAACTGTTCCTCTGCACACTATTAAAATGGTTTTGTGAATGTGGGATGTGGGTGGATGTATAATATAGGTATGACTTTGTATAATGTGGAGGTGTCGGGGTGTGTTGGATGGAGTGGGAGTGTTCTGGTTGCGTATGGATGTAAGGGTGTTTATTATTTATGTGGGGGGATGTATTTGTGTGTGTGTTGTGTGAGAGTGCGCATTTATAGGAACAGAATGACTTAAGATCGCCGACCACGCCTCCTTTTGAGGAAATTGAAACATGAGAAGCAGTCGCTGAAAAATTTGCGGACGCGGCCTTTGTGACGTTTTTCTTTGGTTTCCTCGGGAATTGCTGCTTCAGTCACGTCGATAGCTTCATCTCCAGCTTCGTTCCTTTCATTGGTGCTACTATTAGAAATGTCATTGATAAGTGCACTTTCGGTGTCAGCTACATTTGATGCCTTCAGGCCATCATTAAGTACCTCAAATTTGATTTCAGCGCGTGATGTTTTACTTGTGGTCTGTTTGACTTCAGATGTAGTAATTACCTCGTGAATGACTGTTTCAGTCAGGGTGCCGCCAGCTTCGTCTCCAGCTTCGTTCTTTTTCTTGGAGCTACTGTTAGAAACGTCATTGATGAGTACACTTTCGGTCTCAGCTTCACTTGATGCCTTCAGGCCATCGTTATGTACCTCAAAATTGAGTTCAGCGAGTGATGTATAACTTGTGGTCTGTTTGACTTCGGATACAGTTGTCGTCTTCAGGTCATCCCTTGATAGTTGCAGTTTGACGGCAATGTTGGATACGGTTTGTAGTGTGTAGTCATTCAAACTGGTTGATTGTGATAGCAGCTTCTGTTGAAAGAGTTTCCCGGTACTAGACATGCGTGATCCTCCGAAGTTCTTACGATTATCAGTTGAAAAAACATTAGATGAGCTTGACCGTAAATAGCGTGATTTCAAAGCTTTGTTGCGCGCTAACAGAGTGTTAGAAGTATGTCCTGATGAACTCGAACTGGCCAATGAGGAATCCTTGCTTATGTTGTTAGAGGATTGAGACCCGGTTGATGCATAGCTGTAGCGGTAGTCTGGTAAAGCGAAGCCCGATGCACTGAACATTCTCACATCCCTGTCTGATCTAGATGCGGCCATGGTACTGTTTGAAATCGACAATCTGTCAGCAAAACCTGTTGTGATGGACGGAGATGGTGTGGTGCTTACACGGGGTCGTTCTACATTAGAGGATGTGCCCATCACCGGTATGACTGCAGGAGAAGTAGCGGTAGGTGAGATTGGTCTATCCGACTCGGCAGCACACCGACTTGAGGTACCTTCATGAGACCTTGAGATGTTTGGTGAGCTTTTCTTGGCCACAACTGGTCTGCTTCTCATGTCATCACGTGATTCCTCCTTTGATGAAATCGATTCAGGATTTTGACTGTCGATGTCAGCACCACGTCCTTGGTTATTAACAACCAATGCTGGCGATCTTGGGGTGGTCATGGTGGTAGGTAGCTTCTGATCCAAAACATCGTTTATGATGGATCCTGCGCCAGATGTGTATCCCTTTGTCAGATTCAAATTGGTTGCTGCTGAAGAATCCATGTTTGACGACATTGTATTTTTACCCTGATATTTGCTATCGCCACAGGAATCAGGTTGCTCAGCTAAGCCGGACTTATCCGTAGCAGCAGGTTTTGTTATGATGGCTACAGATTCACTGGCAGGACTTGTTGCACGAGGTTTTGAAGTGGTTGCCTTTGGTGTTGCTGACCCTGTGATTTGAAGTACTGCGACCTTAGGTGATCCTGATGCTTTATACGACTTTGATTTCCCTGACATTGAAGAGTCGGATTGGTCAGATATAATGGGCAAACATTTGTTGACAACGGTGGTGATACTTCGTGTACTTGGCCCAGGTGGTCTGAGTCTGGCAGCTTTGGGTCTTGGCTTTCTTGCCAGAAACGGTGGCGTTACGTGAGACTTCCGCTTGAAACTTAGCTCGTTCACGATTGGATTGCTTGCAGTTGGCAACGCGGCTTTCTGTGGGATCCGGACCTTACCAGGCTTTGGCTGGAATTAAAATATATACAAGAGGCAACATATTCCAAATGAATCGATTTGTTTGGACAAAAAGATTTGATTTGAATATTGATCAACCAAGAGATCTAGTATCTATCTATCAAATATTAATATAAAAATAATATACAAAGCAAATTTTGAGCAAAAGCCAATATTCAGGCACTATGATTTACATAAATGGCTGAGTATATGCGGGTCAATCACTACATAAAATATATGTGTAGGGGTGTACATGCATGACATGGGAGCGGGGTGTTTTGGTGCACTAGAATCCTATTGTGGCCGCCTGTACAGGGAAACCATCACCAAGGTACTGGTAATTGGTATAAACACACAGTACCTAATATAGTACCAATGCTGGTACTGCACAGGACCCACCAGCAGTGATAGGCCTACTGTAGTCCTACATTGGCGACGGTGCCTGTACTGTAGGCGGCCCAATAGGAATGTGTGGGTAGGTTGAGTCTGCATGGTCACGGTGCGGTGTTGTCGCAGTGTCAGTGGGTATAAAATGTTCCTAGGATCCACAACATGCTCATCTATCAGGGCACATTTCTTTAACTTCTATACATTCATTAAGTGACCTTTGAAAATTTGGGTACAGAAACTCATACTCTGCAACTTGAGGTCAAATTTTGCACTTTGATTGTTTTATGAGGTTATTGAACTATGCCATTGGGATGAAGCTATTGTGGTCCATAGTGTGTGCCATCTTAGTCAACTTACCTGATGTTTATCCAATTGGTTTAAGAGTTTCTTAAGGTTCATTACCACCTCTACCATTGTCGGGCGTTGTCTCGCATCTCTTAATTTGCACATGAAACCCAGATTAACTAAAATTTGAATCTGACGTGCATTGCCTATCTCTGTGATCATGTTCCCGAAGGCATAGGTTTCTGTAGCTAATGTATCCCCACTTGTATTTAGTAACATCTCCGGAGCAACATGCGGGAAATTTATCTGATTTTGGTTAAAATCTTCTGGTTTGAAGACGTTGATTGGCTTGCTGTAGTACCTATCCTTCGGTACCTCTACGGAAAGGCCGAGGTCGATAATCTTTGCCCGCCATAGCCCTATAACTTGATGAATAACTATATTTCTCGTGTGCAGATCGCAATGAAGAAAGCCGATAGTTTGCTGCCCAGTTAGTGCCTCGGCGACGTCCAACAACAACTGTGGTAATGAAAGAATAATGAATTTTTTTAGTCTAAAAAACCGAAAAAACCCATACAGACGTACGAGCATAGGCCGAAACCTCCTAAACTGAGCAGCAATAAAATTGGGCCAACATAATTCTCACTAGGCATATGCCCTCCCCCCCGCATTAAAAAATCAAGGCACGCCGCTGGGTTTACTCTCTAAATGTAAAAGAGTGAAAATCTCACTCCCGAAAAGAGTGATTCACTTATAAGACCACTCAAAAAGGAGTGAAATGCTTTTTTAACTTTAAAACCACTCAAAAAAGAGTGAAAACCACTCTTTAAGCGTGAATTTTAACTCTTTCAACATGTTCAATCAAGGAATTAAATGAAGGAGAACTCTAAAAATGTGTTGAACGAGTTGAAATTCACTCTTTTAGAGTGGTTTTCATTCTTTTTTGAGTGGTTTTAAAGTTTAAAAACACATTTCACTCATTTTTGAGTGGTTTTATAAGTGAATCACTCGTTTGGGGAGTGAGTTTTTCACTCGTTTACATTTAGAGAGTACACTAGAAGCCTAAAGCCTCCAGCATACTTTCCTGCCGCTTGCCGCTGCGGTAAGCGGCAGGGCGTTTCAACCAATGACAAGCCTTTATTGTGTCCGTTTGTCTGTAATGCGCATGCGCCACGCCGCTCAGCGGCAAGCGGCAGGGTAGTATGAAACCAGCAAAATGTCACACTTAAGTTTAACACCCGAGGGTTTACAGAGTAGGCCTACTAAGCATTAAAGTTTTCTTCTGACATTTCCCGAAGAAATGACAATAAGCCTATTGCTTTTCATTTGACCGAGAAAATTAATTATGCTTATCACCGAATTCCCTCGTTTCAAGCGCCTTATTCATGAATTTATTGACTGAGTGAGCCTTGTTTAACAATAGGCATCGACTTACTACCGCACAGTGTCATCGCCCCGATATCTTCATGGTAGAAATCGCCGTGGTAGGTTGAATCCAGCTGCACAGCCAAGCATGGCCATTTTGTTCGGACCTTATAAGACGCATAATTAGCCAAGTGACCTTACTAAGGCTACTGACAATAGCCGGGGTAATTGATTTCTCGCTGTGTGAGTAAGCTTGTATATACGACATTGCGGTCAATGGTCATACTGCCTCCACTGGAGTAGTGAGTGCAGCTATAGCCTGCGCGCTGTAGTCCATACAGGACCAACGCAATATAAAATTAGAATTTTGGTCAGATTTTGAGTTCAAGACGCACGGCCTTTTCTCAAGACGCAAGCTAACGACCATCATATCTGTTCAACACGTATTTTCAAGTGTATGAGACCAGATCTGGTTTCTTGAGACGAAATCATTTACGGAGATATTCATCATTTTCTACCCCGGTATCCGAAGATTTTCGTCTGATATCAAAATCGTGCATAGCAATTCACGTGTATCGATCCCGGGTATTTATTTTAGTATCTCTGCTGCACCAAGTAATAGCCAGGCGATGTCGGTGTGTACCGTTCTGCACAAAATTTATTAAGGTTTAGACCACTTACCTTCACAATTTCCCATTGATTTAGTGCTGGGCAATTTTGTCCTAGTTCCACGTCATTGAGAGTACAGGTCTTGAAAGTGTAGTGGTCTCCAATGAATTCTATGACAAATGCATCGACAGGGCTACGATCGACTACCCCGTAGAATTTCGGGAATCCAGCAACTCCAGAGACAGCCTTAAACGCTTTCACCTCCTCGTTCAGTCCTTTTGTACGCTTAGCTACGGCAGCCTGTAAAGCTGTAACATTAAGCAAACACAAAGACCTCGTTACACTCGGTTCCGATCAAGTTAACGCCCGATTGTCGGCTACACTTGCCGGTCTTGTAAAAATACACCCGACCGGCTATCTACGGTGATCCCTTCACCAGGGCACTTGTGCCTGGCCGAAGTTTCGTCAGTGTTATCTCCTATAGATTTCAGCTGTTAGTACCTATATTATGCTCGACATAAAAAAAAACGAGATCCCTCGAGATCCAAGCTCACTTGGACCCCTCTTGAAGAGACTATAGTACGCCATCAAGGTCAGATTAACAAATAGGGCCAGATGGACCCGAGACCTGGACCCAAGCTCCAGGCAGGGAGCTAGGGGGAAGAAAGTTAAACGAAGACAAACAATTAAGGAAAGTGGGAACATTTAGTGAGGCAGTGTTTTGAAATGAATCATTATGGTCATCATGGTCGTAATGGGGTGTAGCGCGTGGACCCTAAATTGTCTGACCCAGGGTCCTGAAAAAGGTTTAAGTCAAAACCAATAAATGTATTCGTGAGAAAGTGTTGGGCGTATATGTATACATGTATCCGTGCTCGCCTATATAGGCCTATGTCGGAGTATGTTCGTTGCTATGGTTGGGTAAGAGTGTCATTTTTGTGGGGCAATCCTGACACTGGAAAGTCCACATTGCTGATGTTACAATTGCTCTACACGTGTATACATCAAACGGGCTGTCACATGTGGTCCAGGAAACTGTTGTGTGAGTTGGGTAACTGCTTAGTTACTGACATGTGTCAGAGCTGGACATATTGAAAGTATTGAAATAATCATGTGTGTAATTTTTGTTCATTTTGATGGACAGGATTTTAAGATAATTAAGACTTTAACAATTGCAAGATTCTTTTTGAGCCCAGTTCTCGTTATAATAATTTATAGTGAACTTACTCATGATCTGAACATCACAATCGCAGTAATTTTTCAACTACGAGTTTGTTCCGATATCTCCTCATGATGCAGTCCCCGAATGTACCACTCCCGATGACTACATCGTTTCCGAGTCGGTCTGTCACTCTCTTCAATTCAGACGGGTCTATCATATTTCTCTCTGGTTGGTTGAAAGTAAAAAGTAAAGAAAAGGTAAAGGTAAGTTGTCTCAGGGAACTTAGATCTCTGGGAATTGCGACTGAAAAAGGTCACGATTCACACAAGTCGGACCTCATCTCTGCGACCTGAATTGACATAGGTCAGTTTATTTCCCGGCATGCTTAGTAGGCATATCGGTCTTACCATAGACCCTGGAAGATATTTAATAAATATTTGCTCCACAATTTATCAATACATGTATGATAAAATATTAAAACATCGTATAAGAAGTATTCTATAGTAAATCAGTTATACCAAGTAACTGATTAAGGCATCAAATATGCATGCAGGATATTAATCATCTCTCTTCATAGGCAGACTATGTGGTACATGTCATAGACGTGACTTTTTACTTCCGCTCCGCAAATGGCCGTTGGTCGGACCTCATCTCTTCTCAAATTCTGACCTAGGTCCCGACATTTAACCCTATGCAGTCTCATCCCCCTGGTGGTGTTTTCGTAACTAGATGTAGTGTTAATTTCGCAATGGCGGCGGCGCGGCGTCGGCGAAAGCATCAAAATTTAGGTGATGGGGGACCCAGGACGAGTATATTTTGTTCCGGTTTTAAGCCTATACTGGGATATTTCTGTGCCCGCGAAGCGCCCAAAATGTTTAATTTCAGACCATTTTAGCCCCAAATGAGGTATGTTTTGCACTTTTGTGGATCAAATTTGCAATTTTACCCTACAAAAAGTTTGCCCAAAACAAGTGTTTTTGATAGGAAGACAAAATGCACAGGACAATTTTATGCTTAATTTTCCTTCTATTATGATTTTTAAGGGGGGCGCTCCTCCCCCATGCGCGTAGTTGGGGGGAGGGGGCTATAGGGGCGCGAGCCCCCCGGGGTAAAAGCAGGGGGCGGCTAAAACGAAGGGGCGGCGGAAGAAGAAGGGGCGGCAAAAAGATGCGCGCCGAAAAAGAAGGGGCGGCCAAAAGAATTGCGGTATTGCATAAGCTATAATAATTATGCGCCATGAATTAAAAAGACTAGCGGTCACCCGTCTTTCGCGGTTCGTAAATAAATGCAATTTTCCAAATGCATCGCCACCCCGATCCGAGTTTTATTTTACCAACTCCTTAATTTATCACCGATTGATCAGTCGTTTCATTTAATTCATTTTAATCAACGTCTTCTTTGTGCCCCCCCCCCCCCGTTGTCCCCTATCCTCCCGTTCTTTCCCCTGCCCCCCCTAGCTCACATCCCTCTTCTCCCTCAGTCTTATCCGATCTGCCTCTTATCTGTCCCAAGTATCATGGTTTTAGTACTTCTTCCTAGTCAACTGCTAAAAAATTTGTGAATGTGAAACGTAAAATGTACAATTTTTAAGTCAGTATAAGTAGGCCTAGGTCCTATCCCGGGGTCCTATGCTCAAAAAATTTACAACGGCTATTAATTTGTATTTTTGCCATGTTCGCAAAGTTTGATGGTCACTCATGCATCGCGGATTGTTAAATAATATCCAACCCATGGCACCCATGCACTCCGCTCACTCATTTTGATTTTCCCGTAGAGACAGCGTGTTGACGCGATGTCGCGAGATGACGCGAAGTAAATGATACGCGTTTTGTTGTTTGACGCGGCGTGTTGATATGCGAAGACGCAATATTTTTTTGTTTGACGCGATGTAGTTGTTAGGCGGACATGGTAACTGATGCTCACTATTTTGAGGTCCCTGGATATTTTCAAAACTATTTTTTGCTCATTTTTAGACTTTAATCACTAAGATTTTTAAAAATGAGGTGAATATGCAGCGTAACTCGGTGAATGATTCGTTCACTAAGGGAAAAATATGGCTTCTTTAGAATAAAAAATTACGGAGATATTCATCATTTTCTACCCCGGTATCCAAAGATTTATCGTCTGAATATCAAATCGTGTATCGGTCCCGTGTATTCATTTTAGTGTCCCTGCTGTACAATGTAATTATTAACCAGGCAATGTCGGTGTGCCCCCCCCCCCCCAATCAGGCCCGGTGCGCCCCATGCACCCCTATGGCCGTTGCCCCATATGCAGAATGACCCACGCTACACCAATGAAAGGAAAGGAAAGAGATAGACAGGAGAAGAGGAAAGATGGAGAGAGAAGCTCGACATTGCAGTAGTATTTAAAAACATTGGGGTTTGCTCTTTTTTTTTTTTTAAAGAAAACACGAAAGCGTTTCCATCTACTTTAGCAATAGGTCAGAATATGCGAGCGTAGGATTTGGGAAGAAAGTCCACTTTTCACAAAATTGCCCCCTCCCCTGTCGGAAAAATATCCACTTTTTCAGAATCAGCACCCCCAAATGAAATCCTGCGTACGGACCTGAGGTCTACATCATAAACTGAGTTAGCCTATACCTCAGAATTTTTCAAGCCTATATCTTTCCCATATTTTGCGCCTAATTCAACATAAATTATGCTACCGTAAGAGAAAAATATACTTACCGAAACTCTTCGTCACTCAACGCCAAATAAATAATATTTCACCGACTTCTCACGTCGAAAATTGACTTTAACTAAATGTCTATAACTTCGACTAAACGAAAAAAGACAATACTCAAGTAAATCACGAACTAAACCTCTGTAACAAACTTGAAATTCGCAGAGTTGCGGGACTGTGCACTGCACTCATTGAGTTCAGTACGGTGTCTGAAGCGTTGCCACGATCACGCGGGATGATTACATTGACCATGTTGACTATTTGTTGCCACGCGATATGTTGACGCACTCAACGCACGCGTAATTACGCGACACCTGGGTCCTTCCAGCCGATAGACATTATTATCACTTGTTTGTCTGGGTTCTAGCCTACGTCCAAATGCCCTCTCTTGCAGATGGCAACATACATAAGCGCAGCCAATGGAGCAACTTGCCGTAGGGCCTACGTATCAACATGCATCAAGAACTAGAGAAATAGGAATAATTATATTTGTGAATGATGAATTATGGAACCAAAATTAAGATGATATATAGGCCCAAGGGAAATTCAAAATGTTTTTGCCAACAATATCAAAACAATATTAAAAGAAATATAGCTTCAAAATAGAGAGGGTAACACATTCATGTTATCAATGGTTATTGTAAATGTACAACATTCCACATAGCTATAATAAATTACCGAGTTGGAAAACTTTTCGTGGAAAAAAACTTGAAAGGTTTTTTGAAATAGATAGCTTGTTTGAATGTTTCACATATTGCTATCAGCAGTAGATAGCTTGTTTGAATGTTACACGCATTGCTATCAGCAGTAGATAGCTTGTTTGAATGTTGCGCGCATTGCTATCAGCAGCAGATAGCTTGTTTGAATGTTGCGCGCATTGCTATCAGCAGTAGATAGCTTGTTTGGATGTTTCACACATTGCTATCAGCAGTAGATAGCTTGTTTGAATGTTACACACATTGCTATCAGCAGTAGATAGCTTGTTTGAATGTTACACACATTGCTATCAGCAGTAGGCCTAGATAGCTGGTCTGAAAGTATCAGCAGTATATAGATATAGATTGTTTGAATGTAGGCCTACCATGCATTGCTATTAGCAGTACTATAGCTTGTTTGAACATTACACACATTTCTGTCAGCAGTAGATAGCTGGTCTGAATGTACCACGCATTGCTATCAGCAGTAGGCCTAGATAGTTTGTTTGAATGTAATACACATTGCTAGGCCTATCAGCAGGGAAGAACACTATGGCTGCTCGGGCTGCTCTTGCTAAATGATGCACACCTTGCCTGTAATGTCTTGCATGCATTGTGCCTATAAACTTTGTATTAATAGTTGCATATCATGCATATTGTGCCTACATCTGATGCTATAGGCCTATCATGAGCTTGAGAGCCCAATTTCAAATTGCTAGATTTTTCTTGAGGGATCCCGCTTTAAGATTGACACGTGACCAATAGGCCTACTTGAGCTTGGAACGGTCCATGTATGCATGTGTCCCTCACGGACCAACCTGGGTAAAAAACAAACAAACAAACAAACAGCAGTAGATTGCTATCACGTATCAGTGATTCATGTGGGAGAATATTAATGGCTGGGTCCAATCAGCTTGGGCCCAGTCAGCCCTGGGTCCAGTATAAACGCGGTATAGCGTCCTCTCGTGAATTTTTAGCCTGGGAAATGATCCAATAAAATCGTATTGGCGGCGCTCTTCATGTAAATAGCTTTTCAAACCAATGACGTTAAAAATAAATAATAATATAGTTACAAACTCGGAATGTACTTTTCACTGGTAGCAGGTTTCACTTTTCTATTAAGGGGTCGGATTTTAACGTTTTCGTGTTTGCACAGATTTTTTGTGGGAGTTTAGAGTATACCAGACCTATCAAATTGCATTCTGGATACGAGGAATGTCCTTCTGATATTAAATAATTTTTGATTTTTTTTTGCCATCGCGATATAATACAAATTTTATGACAAATTATCACAATTTGAATATGTTTTACACTTTTGATATGTAACAGTCCTCGAAGTAAACTTTATAAATCTAATGATATGTATTTAAAATGTATGTAGCTGGGATGAAAAGCCGACAATCAATTGAACATTTTTATCAGCAGTAGGTAGGCTTATAGCTTGTTTGAGTGTTACACGCATTGATATCCGCAGTGGATAGAGCTTGTTTGAATGTAACACGCATTGCTATCAGCAGTAGATAGCTTGTTTGATTGTTAAACGCATTGCTATCAGCAGTAGATAGCCTGTTTGGATGTTACACACATTGCTATCAGCAGTAGATAGCTTGTTTGGATGTTACACATTGCTATCAGCAGTAGATAGCTTGTTTGAATGTTAAACGCATTGCTATCAGCAGTAGATAGCTTGTTTGAATGTTAAACGCATTGCTATCAGCAGTAGATAGCTTGTTTGAATGTTAGACGCATTGCTATCAGTAGTAGATAGCTTGTTTGGATGTTACACACATTGCTATCTGCAGTAGATAGCTTGTTTGAATGTTACGCGCATTGCTATCAGCAGTAGATAGCTTGTTTGAATGTTACACGCATTGCTATCAGCAGTAGATAGCTTGTTTGAATGTTACACGCATTGCTATCAGCAGTAGGTAGCTTGTTTGAATGTTACGCGCATCATGCTATCAGCAGTAGCTTGTTTGAATGTTACACGCATTGCTATCAGCAGTAGATAGCTTGTTTGAATGTTACACGCATTGCTATCAGCAGTAGATAGCTTGTTTGAATGTTACACGCATTGCTATCAGCAGTAGATAGCTTGTTTGAATGTTACACGCATTGCTATCAGCAGTAGATAGCTTGTTGTTTGAATGTTACACGCATTGCTATCAGCGGTAGATAGCTTGTTTGAATGTTACACGCATTGCTATCAGCAGTAGATAGCTTGTATGAATGTTACGCGCATTGCTATCAGCAGTAGATAGCTTGTTTGAATGTTACACGCATTGCTATCCCCAGTAGATAGCTTGTATGAATGTTACGCGCATTGCCATCAGCAGTAGATAGCTTGTTTGAATGTTACACGCATTGCTATCCCCAGTAGATAGCGTGTTTGAATGTTACGCGCATTGCTATCAGCAGTAGATAGCTTGTATGAATGTTACACGCATTGCTATCCCCAGTAGATAGCGTGTTTGAATGTTACACGCATTGCCATCAGCAGTAGATAAGCTTGTTTGAATGTTACACGCATTGCTATCAGCAGTAGATAGCTTGTTTTGATGTTAAACGCATTGCTATTAGCGGTAGATAGCTTGTTTGAATGTTACACGCATTGTTCTTAAACACTTAAGAACGTTCCTGCAATCTTATTGGTTCTTACCCAGCTTTACCCGTGTGATATGACACGATATCACACGGGTCAGCGCGCGTGCGTCAACGCGATACGCGTACTCGCTATTTGGACCAATCGGAGGCGCACAGCAACAACGAGACTGATCGATTTTAAACCCTAGGTAATTCCTTGCAACATGTAGATTTAATTCGATTAAAATTTGTATGATATTTTTATTTGAATTGAAGTGTTTAAGAATGAGAATAAAGGTATTGTTTTTAGCCGCTGTCGTGCATCTATCGTCTCATATAACACGGGCGACATCGTTATTTTTGACGTGAAACAACTCGGCTTTGCCTCGTTGTTTTACTTAAAATAATGATGTCGCCCGTGTTATATGAGACGATAGATGCACTCAGGGCTAAAAAAATACCTTTATTCTCTAATTATCAGCGGTAGATAGCTTGTTTGAATGTTACACGCATTGCTATCAGCAGTACACTCATAAACTAGGTTAGCATAATTTTCTAGAGGTGTGCTATAGTATACAAGATTTTGCACTGATTACAAAAATAAATATTTGAATACTGCTAATTGTGCAGAAAATGATCCAATTACGTGAATTAAGTAACAAAGTACTAAATTGGAATAACTCAAAACAATAAGTACCAGTAACTTAATATGAACGAGTAACATCAACTTACATGTTGACTTACAATAAGTCAACTAATTGGTTCTTTGAACCTTGTTAATTTTACTAAGTTCCCTGAACTTGAATTCAGAAGTTGGCATTACTAAAAAGTTGACGCAACGACTTACATCAACTTTTTAAGTAATGCCAACAAAGTTGATCAGTTGACGGAACTTTTTGAACTTTTTCTGCATTTTTTAAGTTCGGATAACTCGGATTTTGTTTGGCAACTTTTACACTATTGTTGAGTTGTCCAAACTTACTCTTTTTGAATTGCGCCAACAAGGCGAACAAGTCATTTCTATGAGTGTAGATAGCTTGTTTTGAAGTTAAACGCATTGCTATCAGCAGATCTATAGCTGAGTTGTATGAATGTTACGCGCATTGCTATCAGCAGTAGATAGCTTGTTTGAATGTTAAAGGGGTAGTGTGGATTTCAGATGGAACAGCCGAATGGATAGACTAGACAAAACTGGTCATCGAGACCACTTATCATGTGACTCATCCTCGCTATCTATTTCCGACCGACACAAAGGTGTACAGTCCTTCAATGCAAAATAGTGCAACTATTGACTTAAGGGCTCGGATAGTGACGTTTTCACACAAAGATGTACAGTCCTTCGTTTTTCACACAAAGGTGTACAGTCCTTCAATGCCAAAAAGTGTACTGACTATTGACTTAAGGGCTCGGATAGTGACGTTTTCACAAAAAGGTGTACAGTCCTTCGCTTTCACACAAAGTTGTACAATCCTTCAATGCCAAAAAGTGTACCCCGGTACTGACTATTGACTTAAGGGCTCGGATAGTGACGTTTTCACACAAATGTGTACAGTCCTTCGTTTTCACACAATGGTGTACAGTCCTTCAATGCCAAAAAGTGTACTGACTATTGACTTAAGGGCTCGGATAGTGACGTTTTCACATATTTTTTGTGGGACTGAGAGCACATCAGACATATCGAATTGCATTTTGAAAACAAGGAGAGTCCTGATATCAAATAGACCCCTATTTTTTTTTTAATTTGTGATATAATACAAATTTTATGGCAATTTATTAACATTTTTATACTCTATATTTTTGATATTTAACAGTCTAGTCCTCAAAGTAAACTTGATAAATCTAACGATATGAACTTGTTAAAGTGTATGTAGCTGGGATTTCAAATAGCCCTACTATGCCAAAAAAATAGTTTGCTTGCCCTCCAGTGGGATTTCTGAGGTGGGTTGGACAGTTATAATTATTATGAAATGTTATGAATTTACAGCAATTCTTAACAAAATGTTGTTGGCCAGATTTAGCTTTAAAATGAATCATAATTATAAACTAAAATCTAAAAAAAAATGAAAAGGACCGACCCTGATTTTGACCACTTTTGGGTCGTCTGTGGACATGGTGGAGGGCAAGCAAACATTTGTTGCCCTATACGGCTTTTTAAACATGTTATGCCACAAGAACAAGGCGGTCACTGGGTTTGGCCGTTTTCAGGTTATACCTAGTAGGCTAGGCTTATATCACAACAAACAATACAAATATTTGAAGCAATTGTCATTAGGTATAAAATCTACTTTTATTCACTGTGATAATACCATAGTATTGTAATGGTACTAGTACAACTACATACTGATAAAAACATTTATACAAACTAATACTGGTAAAGGTAATTAGTTTTATTCCAGTTGAAATCCATAAACCACATATGGAATGCATGGCAGGGAGTGTGAATATCAAATGGAGTTACCTGAAATGGGCAACTCCATTTGAAATCTAAACCCCCTATGTGGAAGATTATCTTCCATAGTGGGTGTACGGATTTCAACTGTAATTCACCAGCGAAGTGTTACGTGTAATCCGATTATCACCATGTCAACTGGATCACGCTTTTGAGTTCTACACCACGATCGAAATTATCGCAACGCAAAGTCTATGGCATGTACTTTAATTCCAAAAGGTGCATGATCCAGTTACCAGGGAGTTACGTAACCACTTCACTGGCAAATAACCCATTAGTTCTATGTCCATTAACACTTGAGTTCATACCACATCAGAGAAGTTCTTATCATATACGGGATGAAATCAAAACTCAACTGGCGGTTGACCGCCGGTTCCGTCCGGTTAGAGCCAGTGTTTATTGTCCGAAACAATTCAACAGCTGTTAACCGCCAGTCAACCAGCGGTCACGTTTTGATTTCATCCCTAAGACATGTTAACCCTTCTGATGGTCATTTCTCTGACTGTTTTGAACTACCAGGCGCGTAGCAAGCGGGGGGACAGGGTGGACGAAGTCCATGGGCCCCAAGGGTTCAGGGGCCCTGAGCACAAAAGCGAAAATTAAATAAGGCCTTAAGGGCTGATAATGAAGAGTAGGGCCAGTCCAGGGCACTCAAAATAAAACCAAAATAGGGCAAAATTGTAAAATTTTCCGCGCTTCACGCGCACAAATAGCAACATTCATGTTGATCTGGGGCTAAAATATTCTATGTTAAACGTAAACCATAACTTGGCCACTGACTTGAGTGCATATGCCTTCCTCGGCACATGAGTTCGGGGCCTCCAAATTTTGTCCTGGTCCAAGGGCCCCATATAGGGCTAATCCCGCCTTGGTTAAAAGGGCCCGTACTGTTCCTTGTCCATGGGCCCCTGATGCTCTTGCTACGCCCCTGTGAACTACACTCCAAGAAATGGAGAAACAACCCATCACCTGTTGGAAATCTATATGTTCAATGAAAACAGACCCACAGTACACAGGGAAAATGTTCATTCTCAGGTCAACAAATGTTTACTTTTGGTGATTTGGGTTATCTCTCTACTATCACTTCTTTTATGTTTTACAACAGTTAAGAAGTGTGGAGAAACTTGTTTAAGAACTTGTCAGGATATCAAAAGTTCTGAAACAAGAAAAAAATTCCAGATTTTTAAGATAAGGATCGGTCGGTAATTGACAAGGAAACAATATTTTGACACCATGGGTCACAATGGCCTCATTCCAATGGCATAGTTCAATAACTTCAATTAAACATTCATAGTGCAACATTTGACCTCAAGTTGCAGAGTATGAGTTTTTGTACCCAAATTTTCTAAGGCCATTCAATGAATGTACAAATGTATTGGGGTTAAAGAACTGTGCCCTAGTGTTGTGGATCCCAGTGAATCATACATTCTCAAGACAAATCTTGCCTTTTTTGTTATACTTCTGGAATGAAAAGGCGGATTAGAATGCAGGAGCCAAGACTTGCCGAATAAAATGTTGTGCTTAAGCAAAGGTCGCTGCTGGAACATCCCTACAAAATTGGGCTACCCCCTGAGGAAGACATAACATTATTCTCCCACACAGGGGTATAGATAGATTTCAAATGGAGTCGCCCATTCAGGTAACTCTATTTGAAATCGTCACCCCTGTGTGGGAGATTAAGGTTAAGTCTTCCACAGGGGTGTATGGATTTTTACTGGAATAGCCCAATGACGTTTGTATCTTAATACACTAGGATCCATAACATGCTCATCTATCAGGGGCACAGTTCTTTAACCCCTAATACATTTGTATTATAATATTCATTGAATGCCCTTTGAAAATTTGGGTACAAAAACTCATACACTGAAACTTGAGGTCAAATTTTGCACTGATTGTTTAATTGAGGTTATTGAACTATGCCACTGCAATGAGGCCATTGTGGTCCATAGTGATAATGGACACCTTTCCCTACTTGCAGCAAAAGTGAAAATTTTCGCACAATAAATTTTTCATACTTAGCTTATTTTGAACTGCTTCCCTTGCTTTTAAATTCAAAAAAATTTCCTTACATTGACCTATAAACAAAAGAAATATATTTGCCCATTGCGGTAGCAGCTCGTAATGCGAAAATAAATGCAGCGCGAAAATTTCCACTTTTACCAGTAGTTCTCATGATATTCTACAAAATAATATACAAGTTCTATATACATAATAACACTTTGTACAGTCCAATTCAGCTTCATATTTAGGTTAGTGTAGTTTACTCTGTTCCTTGTTGCACTAGTTGGATATTTTCACTGGAGTAATTTTTTTCATGATATCAAAGTTTCCCAAACAATTTTGCGGAGTCCTAAAGTTGCAGGTTCTTGTCACTTTAAAATAGTGTTATATGGATCGTTATATAATTATTTGTTATTCGCTAGAAACAGGGTAAAATTTTTTTTGCATATACAAGCAGGTTGCACTCATCACCTGTGCTGCATGTCTGCAATCATAGATTGAATGCAATACCATTCTTTTCAAAGATACTAATCTTACAGGTGCAAGTGATCAGCATGATATGGTTCAATGCAGAGGTACCATGTGAACATACTAGTGAAGTGCGGTATATTCAAAAATTGTTTTGCCCTATTGCTACTGTAGTTATTCCTTGCCCACCACTAGTCACAAAATAGTACACAAATACAAAACATCCTATACCTCAATGCAAAAAAGAAACATATAAGTGGCAAGAGCATGAAAATATAAGCTTAGTAAACCTTTTGCCCAGCAAAGTAGGGCATGATTTCCATAAAGCATTGGCTAGCTTACAGACCAGAGAAGATTATATTTCACTTCCCACAATGCATTGTGTCGAATTCATTTCTGTGCTTGTAGGCTATTCAGTTTCACTTGAGTCAAAAAGAACCTTATATGAAAAGCACACATCCTAATCTTGCCAATTATATGGTACTCTATTGACTAACAACTCGTTTCATAGCTAGTCCATTCTGAACATGCCTTTTTTTACATGAAAAAAGCATGTTTTACAGCGCACTTGTGCAAAGTATTACATGAGGTGGTATAAGATGTTGCAGAGAATTCTGGGAAGGATAAAATATCTTCTCTGCTTACATACTACCCTGGACATGCTACAGTATAGAATCAGGATGTTGAATAAAGTTCATGTCACATATAATATCGCTCTCTTTCAACTGAAGAACGACATCTTTCTAAAAGTTATTTTCAATTCTTGCATTTCGCAATCTATGCGCCCCCATTCAGTTTAAATGCGACAGTCGTCATAGCGCGTTGAATTGTGGGAAATTGATTGACAAGCCAGACCCAGAAGTAGATATCAGCAAGCACTTGCACATAATTTCGCATTCAGTTGTCACAAATAAGCTGTAACACAGGAATATTAAGTGTTTAAATGTCAATATAATTATGTTAAACGCGAATGCACACTAAACAGCAGTTTAAAATAATTGTATTAGATCCATTTTCGATCTATTGATCACACGGAATCCTTGGTGGAGCTGTTTTCAGCATTATTATCACACTCGTGTAAAAATCCAATGGTGGCTAGCAAGGCGATGTCGACGCTGGAGGTAAAAAATTAAGACTAGCAAGAGCAACCGTTGGCGGCGCATTGTATTGTGAAATGCGAGAATTCTCTTGGTTCAGTCCATTCTCAACATGCCTTTTTACATGACAAAAAGAAGCATGTTTTACAGCACAGCTGTGCAAAGCATTACATGAGCTGGTGTAAAATGTTGCACAGAATTCTGGGAAGGGTAAAATATCTTCTCTGCTTATATACTACCCTGGACATGCTATAGTATAGAATCAGGTGTTGAATAAAGCTAATGTCACATAATTAAGATTTAATTTCAATCTGGTCAACCAGACATACCTATTTTTGACGGATGACCCGACTGAAACCTTCAGTCTTCAGCTGGGTTGTGATGCTAATGACCTTGAGTACCGGACACTTCCGGTATTCATGGCAATCGACAAGGAATGTCCTTTATTTGCATCACAACCCAACTGAAGACTGAAGGTTTCAGTCGTAATGTCAGTTCGTACGTCAAAAATAGGTATGTCTGGTTGACCAGATTTAAATTAAATCTTAATTTCAACATACCTAGATGAATGAGAGTCTATGCAGTTTAATGTCACATACACTTCTAGTGCCCGTTTCTATTCATCGTTATGTATTCTTCTCCCGTGCATTATTTTCGCGAACTACCCTTCACAGCCCAAATTATATAAACCTGCACGCTAAACAATGCATTATCTAAAACCTGCACGCTAAACAATAGATTCTAGATAATACGTTACGCACGCTCAAATACTAGAAATACTACTTTCACATAACCATAAAGTAGAGTTAGGTGGCGCTTTAGACACAGAGATCACATAACTATATAATTGTCTGTTCGATATATATACCAACAAAAAAGTACGAATATACATTCTGTGGTGTTAAAATGGTATAGTTACAAACGGTGTTCTATAATAGTGTACAATTACGAATAAGGTGCAACTCGCTAGACTTGAGTCCAGTCCTCGTTTACGGAGTTTAGGATTAGGGTTTAGGGTTGGGATAGGGCAGTCTTGTAATAAGACTAGTAGAGTTGCACCCTTGCAAATATCATTGTCATAAATTATGATTAATGACCTCAAATAAATCAAACATCAAATGAGAATAATCGAGTTTCTATTAATTAAAAAGGGCCAAAAACAGGTGGATCATAATTATACAAGATGACACCATTGCAAAATATTCAGCATTTTACAAATGAAATACATGTAGGCCTATATCTAAAATAACAAAGCCGGGCCGAAACACACACTAGCGCATAATATCATGATCATGCTTTATAATACCATAGGCCTTCAAACACATGTGTTTGAAGGCCTATGATAATACTGAACAAATTGTTAAATCCCAATGTCGTGTGTTTTAATATAAGTAGTTCAAATTATAGAGCTATAAAGTCCAGTTGATATTCACCGTAGTACTAGTCTGACATCTAAATCGATCGTTTCCAACTGGTTCAGTGCTCTCTGTGTTCAAAACCACGATATTAAATGATCACAACATAAAGTCAAGTCAATGCGTGAATAAGTTACCTAAGTATGACGTATGGCATAATCGATACCATTGATTACAGGGATTGATTTTCTTTACCAGTTAAATGCTACGTGCTGGTCAATGTCCTGACGGTGTTTTTAAATGTAAGATATTTTCCTAATATTAAAACTAATATAATGAATGCAGCAATTAATATTGCCTATTGTTTTAATAGGCCTACACTCAAAGTGTATGACGGATAATGTACTCGTGCAAATGCATTCGTTAAGATAATTGCACTTGCCATGGAGTTATTGCATTTAGCTTTCGAGCCTATCGGCTCTCAAGCTAAATGCAATAACTCCACGGCGCGTGCGATTATCTTGACGAATGCATTGCACTCAGTTCATTATCCTTATCATAATATCGCTCTCTTTCAACTGAAGAACAACATCTTTCTCTAAGATATTTTCAATTCTCTTGGTTCAATCGTTCAACAATAACAGTGTCTCATCGGACTTGTCTATGAAAATTAAACTTCTACTGGAAGTTCTACAAAATTGAAATTCATTTAAAAACACAAAAAACATGTTTGATAGAACTCTTCCATATTTTAGATTGCCAATGGCTTTGGATTTACCATTGTAAAAACCCTACAATGTGTCATAATGCTTAGAGTGTTCTATTTGAGATTCACACTCCCTATGTGGAAGATTAAGATATCATGTCTTCCATAGGGGTGTCTGTATTTCAAATGGAATAGCCCATTGGTTGCCTGGAGTTCACTCTCTGACCTCCTTCATATTATACAACTTTTTGCCTGTTTTCAACATTATGGAAATTATACGGATAAAGAGACAAATCAGTCCCAGTATGTACAATTCTGATGTGTCTCCCACCCTCTGACAGTCTTAGCATAAAGTTGACTTTAATGCCTACCCACAAGGCATTGCTGAATTAGATACAACCTATCATAGAAGCCAATTTTCACCCTGGTTTCAACTTCACATGATAAACGGGTTGTAAATGGGCTGCAGTGCTGCAATGCACTGTGGGTGAATAATAATTTGTTCTATCATGCTGCAATCATGGAGCACAGAACTTTTTTAAATAGGTCACTTATGCACTGGACTATGAGCATTTTAATGTCTAAAGCTAAGGGTATCAGACATTTTCTGAAATGTCCGATCAGACTTTACATGTACTGTGCAGATATCTGATGCCCTTAGACTTTACATGTACTGTGCAGATATCTGATGCCCTTAGACTTTACATGTACTGTGCAGATATCTGATGCCCTTAGACTTTACATGTACTGTGCAGATATCTGATGCCCTTAGACTTTACATGTACTGTGCAGATATCTGATGCCCTTAGACTTTACATGTACTGTGCAGATATCTGATGCCTTTAGTTTTTAAGATTTCATGTACACATTGCAATGTTCATAGTCCACTGTACAAATGACTGATTTGAAAAAGCTCTTCCTTTTTGTGCTCCAAGCTGATACTATCATCATTAGCATCTCCAATCTCTTCCATCACTCTACATGATTTTACAGAAAATATGGGTGTTCATGCCCTTAAGCCACACCCTGGGCAAGCCACTGTTCTTAAAAGGTCTCCTCACCCTGTAAAAGTGGTAATTTTTGAGTGTGTATTTGTCCATGTTTTGCCTATTTTGAACTTCTTTGCTTCTTTTTAAAATTCGCAATAGGTTTCTATACACAGACCATTGCATAAAATAAACATATTCGCAGTTTTATTTTCACGGTAGCTGTATTAAGCATGAAAAATTAATTTCCGCAAAAAATTTCCACTTTTACAGCATGCTTAGGGACCGTTCACAAACACTTGTTAGGGGGCCTGATGCAAAAAGGGGGCCCTGAACAATTTTGACCCTAAGGAGGGGGCCTGAAAAAATGACCACAAATTTTCCTGGAAAATTAAGTTTTCTCGAGGTTGACCCATAATTTTCATGTCAAAAAGGGGGCCCTGAAATTTTTGAGGTCTGTAAGAGGGGGGCCTCAAATTTTTTTGCATCAGGCCCCCCTTACAAGTGTTTGTGAAGTCCCTTATAGATTTGGTCATCAGTTCCGATATGTACACTTTCAATGGCGTCCTCCACCCTCTGGTAGTCGCAGCTCAGAAGGCCAGCTTCTTCATGAGTAGGTATACGTGCATATCCTGTTCCACACCGTGAAGGTTATTGGCATCACCTTGTATTCTCATCAGAAGGCCACCATAGGATATATAGGCTGATCTGTATTGGAGATAACAATCAAAGAAAAAGAAAGAAAAAATATTGTTAGAGAGTTATATGCACTTACAGGAATGACTGGTGCTCCGAAAATAATGTGTACAAATTTATGGGTTAGAACACTCCACCATGAGCAAAAATGGTGTCATTTGCAAAATGCACTGTTCATTAAAAGGGGCGTGGTTCAAAAGTTTTTCATGTTCTATTTTTTTATCTAACATTGAGGCCATTAATACAATATGTTTGCAACTTTTAAGTTACACTACTCCAGCAGTTTTGATATGAGAAGTAAAAACCTGCATAGCAATGCCTCAAGATAGGCTACACTTCCGGTGTGGTTTAATACCACAGTTCACTGTATCCCCCTGTTTCATATATCCATGTAGGTGCCTATTAAAATCCCCATTTATACAAACACACCCCCACACACACTCAAAGATATACAGAAATACAATTAATCACATATCCTGGAAGATTTCTTTCCAGGGTCTGTGTTTGTGTGCAGGTTTAATTTAAGCCCTGGAATAGGGCCTGAATGAATGGTAATACCAACACAATCATGCACAAATGCCCCCCCCCTTTTTCCCTCACTAAGAACTCTTCTCTTTTCAAAATACAAAATCCATGGGTAACCTTATGATATATGATAAAGGATGTGGTTTAGAATCATACACAATCTACTTTCAAGCTAATTCTAACAGTATTGCAAAATGTTGCAGAGTTCACTACACTGCTGTTGCAAGAATACAAAGTATTGCAGGCTAGGCTTGGTCAGATATTTCATCAAACAGTATCAAAGTTATGCTTCTAAATTTTTTTTTTCTTCTTTTTTATTCCCTGAACTTGGAACTGGCAGAGAGAGAAAAAACATACACAATGGATCAATATAATTTTTTTTTAACAGCATATATAATCAACAGGTACAAAGAAGGACATAAGAGACAAAGACGACGGACAAAGAAATCGTTCACTATCGCTCAAATACAAAACACAAGCACCAGTCTCGTGTCATATGCTTCCAAATTTTGTTCTAAATCTGCTGTTTTCATGTATGTATACAGGTATCAGCTCCCTTACAAATCACCACCTGATTGCCATTGTCATTGCACTAAATCTGTGTCATTCAATCAATCAATTTCAGTTCAAAAGCAGATTTATGTCTTTTTATAATTATTTTTAAATATTTTGTTCTTCCCATGAACCATTGCAGCAAGACTTATATATATACAGTAAAACCTCATTACAACGAAATCTGATACAAGAAAAACCCTGTTATAAAGAAG
This sequence comes from Amphiura filiformis, assembly GCF_039555335.1. Taxonomy (NCBI): domain Eukaryota; kingdom Metazoa; phylum Echinodermata; class Ophiuroidea; order Amphilepidida; family Amphiuridae; genus Amphiura; species Amphiura filiformis. The sequence continues at coordinate 23,361,513 of NC_092641.1, forward strand.
TATTTTCCCAGAACCAAGATACATAATTCTTTTGTTATTTATTGTTTTTACAACCCTGATATAACGAAATTTGGATATAAAGAAGTAATTTCTCTGTCCCTGACAACTTCGTTATAATGAGTTTCCACTGTAGATAAAAATATAGGCCTATATCCAATCTACCAAAATAAGGTAATATTTTCTCATTTGATTTTTATGTGATACCTTTTTACACAACTAACTTCAATAAAGCTTTTCCAAAGAGTACATTATAACAAAATGTTGCAAAAAAATCACTTGCCGTTGCATCACCATTTTCGAAATCGAAACAGTATTAAGCAACTCAATATTTATTATCGTAGTGATTATCATGTGCAAACACTCCACTTCTATCCTATCTATTGTTATAACAAGTTATTATTTGAAGCCAGGGGACTTTCCATGGTAGGCCAATCCACACAGTGCACTGAATCTAGATTGGTTCATTTGAGTAATCCATATCACTTTTTATATGAGGAATTTGAATACTGCTGATTTTATGTAAATTTGAGTGGACTATGTATTCGCCAAGTGACAAAATTATCGGATTAACTACCATAGCAATAAATGAATACAATTTTTAAGGAGATTACCCTGCACTACAAGCAGATTGCACTAATCAACTGTGTATGTCAGCAAACACAGATTGAATACAATACCGCTCTTTTCAAAGATACTATTTTTATACAGGTGCAAGTGATCAGCATAGGTACCAGGTGTCAACATTGTAGCATGGGGTGATATGTATATTCAAAATTGTATTCATCTAGTATTACTATGGTAGTTAACCCGATTATTTATGTCACTTCTAGGGCGATACCAATGAGTTCCAGTTTTTCTTTTTGTAACATTGCCATGGGTCCAGTCCATTTTCCGATTCTCGGCATACCAAGACCCAAAACCACACTTGAATATCCCCCACACAAAATGCATCATAATGAATCAAGCAACTGTGCACATTATCTGGATCACAATATGAAACAGCTCCAAAATATGCAGTATGGATAGCCCATACTGGTATATTTTTGCTATCACACGTGCAAAGATTCAAGTCCAAATGAATTGAAATAGTTATTGCTGACAGTGTATTAATTTCTGTTTCGCACGTGGCTAATTGGCTGAAATCACTAGATAAATGGCATTGTTCACAAAACTCAATAGTTTTGTCTTTAAATACTACAAATGAAGTTTATTAATAATGTAATAACTTTTTTTAACATTATACAATAATTTCAAATAAGGACATTTTTGAAATTTAGTACATTATTTTGAAAATGTATCAGAATTAAATTGGGCTTTTATATAAGACTCCCCATAAAATAACCATAGACTCTTGCATAAATTATCAAAACCAAAATGAAATTATCTGAAACAAAATGGGCAGTTAAATTTTAATCAAATCCTTAATAATTATCAAGCATCTTCTCCTAACAAATTTAGTCTTGAATGGTTGCCACAAACTAGTGGGACAACTGTGTAAAAGTGTGCTATTCAGTAACCCTGCCAATTATCTGAGTCAAGTGACAAAATTAAGGTCAGTGTAAGCTTACCTAATCAATATACACTGTGTTTAAATTTCATCAAAGAATATTAGATTTCCTTCTTAACATTTTACTAGGAGAGTGATTTTGCCTTGAGTAATGTGAACTTTGGCTAGGAATATATTGATGACCTATTTTTGTTTTTTATTTAGTCCTGCTTCTATCATCACACATAATTGCCATGCTATCTCAAGTTAATTTAAACCCTTTTTGAACCAAAAGACCTGCTGAATACATAATTTTGTTCTTTAGGGCTCATCCTATGTAGAACAGGCTTCTGGGCTGTACTTTGATACCTGTATGATGATCGAAAGATTTTCCCCCTCCCTATGCCCGCTGCTGGCTTTGCTCGCTGTCTAGAGGCATCACGGTTTGTGAACAGGGCTAGTTCTAATCCCTATAAACATTTACATCAGTTTTATTAATGGAGAAAAAGGAGAATTTTTTTCCATTTGTTTAATTTGTTTAATTTGCTCAATTTGTTTTAATTTGTATAGTGTACATAAGTACCACGTCATGGTAAGAAATTTATTAATGAGCTATAGATCAGTAATAAATTTCTGTTAGACAAATGTTTGAAAAAGTCCATTTCTGAGCATTTTGTAATCCTATCAGCCGTATTCATGAGATACGCCAGTAATCAACATTTTGATCTCATCATTTATTTAAAGTTTATTAAAATAAATGATTTGCATTACAATTGCTTCTTCTTGATTGTGACATGGTCAGGGTATAATTGATATCAATGGCATCACCTTGTAACATTAATTATTATCATTGTTTGCTCCGATTCCAAGAATTTCTCTTGTGGTCATTCGCCCATTAATTAGTTGAGGCATGATTAATTAATTCTGAAAATGAGATGTAAATTAAACCCAGATCATTAAAAAACATAATTAAAAGTATCACAAGGACACCACCAGATCAAATAAATGACAATCATTAAATTCCATTTCAAATTTTAAAATTAACTTTTAAATCTATGACCCCGTTTACACAGAGAGAAGTCGACTTCAATTGCGACATCGAATTCAGATTGCGACTAAGGATTAGCATAAATTATTTCTTGACGGGGTGTTTACACGGTAGTCGACTTCAAAACAAATTATGAATTCAAATGTTATGCCATCACTTGTTCATGTTTCAAATTACCATTATGAAGTCGACTTCTAATTACGTGTTCATTTACACATTCGACAAATGTTGCTCCGGGTCATCATTCGAAGTCGACTTCTGAAGTCGAGTTCAAAATGCGACGACCCTGTTTACACACAAATGAAGTCGAGTTCAAAGTCGGCTAAAGTCGACTTCAGGCTCTGTGTAAACGGGGTCTATTTTATGTACAAAAATAAAACTTAAGATCCTAATTAGATTTCAATTTACACACATAATTATTATTGAAAATATCCCCTCTACACCACCATGCACTATTAATGATCATCATTAAATTCAAACCAATCCAAAATCATAGACAGTGTTTTAACACGTCAGTATAATTGGACAATGCAATTAAAAGTCACTCTATCTAATTCAATACTAGTGCTACTAAACGTGGAAGCACCGACGTGTAAATAATGAGGTCTTAGATGACTCAATTCAGGCTTTTGTCTGCTTGCTCCTGGTAACAACCACACGTGTTTAACACTGGTTTTAATAACCTTTACCACTCAAAAAAACAAGTGCAGTCATCAGGCCAATTTATAAACAAAATTTACACTTTTTCCAGATTTTTCTATTTTGGGGACGAGATTTGCGATCAGTGTTAGAAATAAGCACTTATCCTCTTGTCCTCTTGTCCAAAAATCACTGGGGACAACCACATTGAGCTATGTACTTATCCCCTGGACAACCACTATATTTTACCTCCAAAAGTATGACACATTTTGGGGACAACCAAAATGTATTGAGGACAAGCAGAATTTATGCTTTAGTTATCCTCGGGATAACCTCCATATTTTCCTTATTTCAGACACTGTTTGCGATGGACATGTCAAATGCTCCAAAATGAGTACAATCATGCCTTGTATTGGTACAGCGGTTCTTGAGATTTCAGACGGAATGTCAGATAAGGTTTTAACATCTACACCCAAAGTACTAAACCCATATTAACAATAATTAAATTTTCATAACACAAATGGATTTTTTTACAGAAAAAAAAATCCTTATCAGTTCAAATAATCTTAGCCTATGCAAATAAAGCGGCGGCTGTGGCGAAATCGTCACGCTAAGTAATAAATGACAGCACAAAGGCATCAAATATTCACATTTCGAGGAAATTAAGCGAAGACGTCCGTCCGGCAAATTGATCCAGAGTGAAATTCAAATCGGTAACAATGTAAATTAGGACCTGATATAGCTACCACTCACAGCATGAAACCATGTCTACCCAGAATGCATTATGCCAGTGTCCCGTGCATCTAGCACATAATTTTGACCAATTGTAAAAGAGTTTAGAAGACAGTTGCTTTTACCTGCGAAGCCCATACACAGGATTTGGTTTTTTTGGGGGGGGTGCAGATTTTGAAAGAGTGGACCATTTTTCCAGGGGATGTGTGATTTTGTGAAAAGTGGACCTTCATCTCCCCAAAATTTAGACAGCTTTTGACACAAAAAAAGCTGTTTTAGAGAGGTTTAAACCCTTGTTTAAGGACGCAACCACAGCTAGGACTTGAACATGTAACCTTCCGATAAAATGAGTACACACCCGTACCGCTAGTCCATCGTGACCAGGTGTGATTTAGCACAATTTCTGCAATGCATTATGGGTAGGATTCATCATCTGCTTTGGCTTACACTCTTTGTGTACCATTCCTCTACCGTTGGTGTTTCTTGGAAAATGAACCCGCCGGGGACGCGATGAGATTAGACTTAACGCAGGGCGCGGATAGGAAAGGATAACTTCCTACTTCGTTATCCGAGACTCAGAGTTTAACGCCCTAGGGCACGAGATATGACAACGGTCGGCTCGTTCGCTAGTGGGGATGGTAGGAGGAGAGAGAAAAATCTGCGTTGATTTGACATATTTTTTTACCATCCTACATGATTCATCTATTGTTACTACAAGTTGGGTGGAAATAGGAAGTGCTCTGGGGGTGCTCGCATATGATGCGAAAAGGGTCACTAAGTATCTCTCAGTGAAAGGGGAAAGTTTATGGTATGATGTAAAACTTTTGTAAGATAGAGTCACCACATTTAGGTAAGGTGTTGATGGTAAGGGTAAAATACTACTATAGTGTTAAGATTTTCAGACGAATTATGGTTATATTTCAGTCATATTGAGGTTACAAAATTGATGCCCATCTTGTTAAAGTTTCTGGACTCCAGGAAGGGGCAGGTTTTGGGAGGGGTTTACTGACCCATAAAAATAACAACATGGTGGCTTTGACCTACATATCTCTGTGTACACAACATATTCTGGGGACAAGTTGACATTCCAGTACAGGGATAAGGTCAGATGGGGGAGAGAGCGGGCAAAAAACAATTTTCCCCCAAGAAGGCCAAAAACTGTTCTGTTAGAGCATTAGTTGATAATTGTTGATTTCACAATGGCTGAAATCTTAAATTGGTCTTCTGATATTCTACCCACGACCACTTAAAAATTACAGCCCTTCTCACTAGAGACTGGGACACTGCAAATTGTCATTGTCCTATGATGAAAGTGATGACCGCTAAAGTTTATGGTGACAAACCATAGGCAGAAGAATTTAGAGACAAACTTAACTGGCCCAATGTCATGGAACATAAAAGCACCTCCCAAATTGATTATAAACTGAGCACCCCGGTTAACAGCCAATTCATCCGTAAATGGTGGCTATCTATTTTGTCTCATCCTCCACTTTTGTCATTATATACCCTAGTAATAAAAACCTTGTTGATTATTATATAGATCAACGTAGCCGTTGATTAAATACCGTAATCGTGATAATGGGTGTATAGACCTGAACCCATCATAGTACATCCAGCCCGCGAGAGTCATTTCGCATGGTTGCACGCCGGTCGGGTTTCACCCGTCGTCGTCGCCCGAAGTCATTTATCAATTTAGCTCATGACTGCATTGTTTAGGTTAATTCCTTTGTCATATCCCATGCTGGAGAAGATATCTTCCACTTCCCATAATGCATTTCTCAAATTTCACTTTTCTATATTGATTTGCTATCAGGTGCATCATGGGTTGATGGTGATAAAAAGTACCTCAATGAACAGAACACATCCAGATCTTGCAAAATATGTTTATTTCTTGAATATCGACCCATGTTTAGCAAGTCTGTTCCCAAAATGAAAACAAAGGGAACCTGTACAAAGTAACGGCAGTCTCATTTGATGAAATGAGGTGATGCATCATGTTGCAAAGGATTCTGGGAAGGGCGGGTAACAAATCTTTTCTGATCCCATGCGTATCCGATGCAGTACATTGTGTCATTTGTCTTCATAATCTGTGTACGACCATGTCATGATGGTGTTAATAGATTTCAGGTTCCGCTAGCGATGGGATTCTTTATAAAACACAAACATGAGGAACCGCTGACCCGAAACTGTGCATGTTGGTACTCATTTGAATGCATTTTCATGTAGATCTCCAATATTATCATGAAACTCGTTTGAATATATTTGAACCATTATCGAGAATTGTTTAACCTCATCAATCCATTTAGCACCCAGTAGGCGAGGGTTAATATAATGCTTGAAGTTGATTGTCTAAACCACTTTCTCATATTAGTAACCCTTTTTGACCAGGATAATCACTTTTTGTTCATATTCGTATGTCTTTCCGACTTAATTAGCAAGCCTTTTTGACCACATAATGGGGCTTAAGTTTGAATGAACGTGATATCAAATTGACAATGAAGATTATTTATGCAGACATGACAAGTGGCAACCACTTGTTATAATATTGATCAACTGTTTGCAATAAAATTTTGTAAAAAAAGATTTGTAATTGTTTATTAAGTTAATAAATTCTACAAATGATCGATTCATTTAAATTATTTATTATTTATTTAGTTAATGCAAATTATACAACAGATTTATACAAAGGTACAGTGTATTATTGAAAGATTGCATTGAACTAAATGCAACAGGGAATTCTCCATAATTGATTTTCTTGAATGACATAACCCTTCTTTTTTTTGGGGGGGGGGACAAGTGGAGCACTAACCACCCATATCTTCAGATTTCTCTATTCCCGAAATTTCAACTCCTAAAAGGTGGCATCTATGAATCTATTACCCAATACATCCAGTGGAAAATTTTGTAATTTTGGGTTTTTAATGGGGGGGGCAACAGGGGAAAGAGTTCTGACTGGGGGAATTTGCCCCATGCCCCCCCCGAGTGGCACCGCCACTGAATACATCTGAAAGCTTTTACTACAAGTTGTCATTGCACCAATGCAGTTTTGTGTAGAAGTCTTAAGTCCCTCTTGCAGGCGTTTCCCGCTGCAAGAGACAGCAGCAAATTTTCAGCAGCGGCTCTTATCTCCCACGTGCTGCAGAAAACATTGAGAAAGAGAACAAAGCCCTGCACAAAACTGTTTCAGCAAATCACAGTGGATAACCGAATATCAGAGGATAACCAAAAATGAAAATATGTCGCAATGGAAAAACATTGGATCATAAACTGGCCTTTTAATATTGAAAATGTTTTTTTGTTTTTTTTATGCAAGTATGTGGTGCAACTTACCAGGGTTTATTAAATCTGGGTCACTGTCACCTTAAAGCTAAGAATAGATCATTTATTGATACTTTCCCTAAATTACATTTTGCAAGTCTTCTTCAATATACAATTGCCTCCAATTCAATAACATGCAAGAAATGTCTGGTGCTTATGAGTGGGTGTGTATATTGCATCAGTTGGTTTGCACTTTTAAGGTAATAAAAATTCCTTTAAAAAAAGGAATGGGGCGGCCAATGGGAGCTTTGATGTGATGTGCTGAAATCCGGGGGGGGGGCACTCACACTTTGGAGGTGACACCATTAAGACCCCCCTTTTCACCATCGCTGTCACCCAAAGACCCCATTACCAGCACATGCTCTGTCACCCATAAGGTAAAAAGGAGATTCAAAACAAATAGTTCACCTGCAGATCAAAACACTGTTAGCCATTTATGGCCACCCGGTGGGGGGGGGGTGCATCCTAGGGTCTACTGAAAAATCAACCTTTTTGTCACAATCCAGTCCCTCCTAGGTCCGCTCCAAGCACCAACCCCCACCCATTTGGTGGTTTCTGGATACGACCCTGCAACCTTCATAAGCTTTTGCAATAATTATGCTTTCTCTTTCAGAATATCTTGCCCATAATTAATGTAAGAGGGTAGGTGTATGTGTAAGTGTATATATTTTAACATTAAGGTGATACTGACTAGCGATGACAAAATCCATGTCACCTTAAAGTTAATGTCAATTTTTGCCACTATTATTGTAAACAAACTTCCAGTGGATGCTTCAAAGAACTTCTCTGAATACCAATAGTGAGTGGGTGTGCCTGGTACTGGGGTGAGTGGGTGTGAAATGTATGCACATGACAGTGCATCACCTTGCACATGCCTACACATTCTATACATATAATTCACCAAATTAATGATAAAGACCAATGAGCCAATATCAGGCTTCCTTGTATTCATCTAAATACATATATTTTGCATACAGCAGAGTGTGGAGAAAAAAATTGAAATGCACACAACCTAAATCTTTCATTTTTCCTAGTATGTCACTAGTGGTATAATAAATACCAATATTTTCCACCCTGTTAGTTGTGCCACACACAAAAAAACACTAGCATTCCAAGTACTAGTCAAAGCAAAATTATGAAACATGATCTTCATCCATGGCATTGTCTTTTTTAAAGACAGTTGTTGTTTAGCCGAATACAGAATATAATAAGGCTAAAGACAAAATAAACTTTTGTGACCCAAAAAGGCCATGAAAATGAATTGCATAATGCCAAAATCTTTTTGTAGCCTTTTTTTAGAAGCTTATTCAAAAATAACAATTATGTTCTTGTACATTTACCTCACTATTAATTTTTCATTTGAAAAATGCTGCCGTTTAGAGAGTACTATCCTGGAGTACTTAGTATTTCCCTTATTGTGAAAATTGAGCCCTGTTTGCTTGTTGGTTAGAAAGAGGATGAAATTAGCTTTTGATCGCTGCCATTTTGTCTGTTAGCCCCCAAATGTCAAGGGGGTTTTCCCGAGCCAAGAATAGCTTGAAAGATGAGGACTGATAAAGTCGACTGGCTCAGGTTGATGCGTTTAAAATTGTCTCCAGGATACCGATATATATTATGCCAAAATCGACTGCTCAGTGCTAGAAGTGGGTAAGTGTAATAGCTGCCATGTGTAACTGCCATGTGCAGATGAGTACAATATACTGCGTGTAATTACCAAATGTTCACAGGGCAGCTATTGCACCTACTTCTGGCACTGAGCAGTCAAAATGTACTCTAGGTAAAGATGACAGTCTGTATACTATGAAAATCATAGGTGGCAAAATTTGCTGAATGCATCATGTTTAGTCAATTTCGTTTGGGGATGTACATGTAGTGGCGTATGCAAAGGGGGCAAGGGGCAGTGGCGGCGCCACGGGGGACATGGGGGCAAATACCCCCAGTCAGAACTCTTGCCCCCAGAAAAACCCAAATTACGAAAATTTCCACTTTTACGGTAATTTTATGCAAAACTTTGTTGATTTTCTCCCCCCTGAAATTCACTTTTCCCCCCTAATGCCCCCCCCCGAAAAAAATTACCTGGCGCCGCCACTGGCAAGGGGTCCCCCCCCCCCCCCACTTTTGTCAGTCAGTCAGGTGAAAATGCACAGGGGTGTAAGTATACATTCTTAAAGGTGGCAAATGTTGTCGCAGAAACATTTTGCCAAAAATAGCTGCTCCTCACTGCAATTATAAGCCAGAGGTTTGAGGTGTTTGTTGCAATATATAGTCCCATAGGGCGTGAGACGGCGCAGTTAAATCTGTGCGTAATATGCTCAATATTTGTAAGAAAAATTCACATCACACACCCAAAATAAATCCTATCTGCAGGCCTTATTTATTCTGAGGTTTTGTCTTTGATGAGGCCCGGATTGGCATGATAGCAGAATTGGCCACTTTATGATCATTTAAATGCAGTATTCTTAACCATAAATAATATAATTTATATATTAAAATTATACTTTTTGTCATAAATTATAGTAAATCGAAATGCACATTGCAAATTTGGAATAATTTTTCCTTAAATACAGAAGATGATATTTTTATCTCCTCCTCGGGAAAATAATCTCAGCATCTTCACTTATTTACACAAGATTTGTCAACGAGTCTTACTTCATGTCTCATTTCTTCTGCAAAGTCGCAATTTTTGCGCTACATTTATTTTCGCATTTTATCACATTCGATGCAACTACCCCCAAAAATAAAAATGCACAAATATATTAATTTTCTGTATCTAACTTCAATATATGTATAGAGCACTTTTTAAAAACAAGTGAAATATTCAAAAATTGGAAAAATTTGAAAAATAATCAGGCAAAAATTTCCATTTCTACAGGTCTCTTAAAAAAGTGCATTCAGTTTCAGTTGAACACCGACATTAACTGGTACGCTGCACTAATCGCTACACACTATTGAAGGGTCAACCACCCTTGATACATTGAACGAATGATAGCGAGCCATGTCTGGGTTGCAGACAATTTGCATGCAAATCCACCACTATCTGCTTGCATAATTTCCACGTGTTCATCATAGGATCTCAATATGCTCATCCATCAGTACACGTTTCATTAACCCCAATACTTCTCAACTTGAGGTCACATTATGTGATTGTTGATTGGAGATAAACTCTACGTGAGTATTGACTGCAGACGAAAAGTTCTATTTTTTTTTAATTCAAAAATTTCAAAATTGTAATTTACCATGACCATATTTGGAATCAGCATGAAAAATGCACTAAAATGAGTACAAACAAGCCTAGTATTGGTTCAGTAGTTCCTAAAATAGCTCGTAACATTTTGAGAAAATCTCTAAAACTTTGATTTTCTATGTTGAAGCCTACCAGCACACACAGCATTAATGAACTGTGCCTTTGGGTATGAGAGCATTGTGGAGTATAGTGTCGGCGTTATACACACTTTTCCAAAGTTTAATCTCTAAATTGAAAAAGGATTGCTCCAAAATTTGACAAGACTTTCTCGGGAATCACTGAACATATCTTTGGCATATGTTTTGTACAAGAAGACATTTCAAGAAATTTCATGGAATTGTGAACATTTTGATAATTTTGACAATTTACTGAAAAGAGACGGTAGTTGAAAATTTCATGCAGACGGTTAGTTGTCAAAAAATTTGACATGAATTTATTTGTGCATTGCTGTTAACCAGGAGGAAACGTGATTTAATCAATAATTTATTAATCTGGTGAAATTACGTTTATTAAGCGTCTGGGATTGAAAATCAAATCTGTTATTAGCACAATATGGAAACTTCGTAAAATTGTTTTGCGTGTAAAAATTACTTCCATTGGTGACCATATTCAATTGCATAATTTAGCATACATTCTACATGTACTTTATTTGGCTCATTACTCATTGTACTGATGTACAACTGTCCACCATATTGCTCAATGATTTGTCTGCAGATGTAGATCATGTCTAAATGTCACTGACTGTGCAGTTGCTGAGTGATAATATAATTATTGGAAATTGATTAAAACTTGCATTTTATGGTGCATAATGATCAGTGACACTGAGCCTTTCTCAGTGGCAGCGCCAGGAATTTTTTTTGGGGGGGGGGGGCAAAATCAACAAAATTTCTGCAAAATTACCACAAAAAGTTGAAATTATCGTAATTTGGGGTTTTTACTGAGGAAAGAGTTCTGATTGGGGTCCCACTGGCCTTTCTACAGCCCATTTGGAACAATTTTAAAACAATCAGTCCCACAGATATACCCATAGCCACCCCATGCCCCCTCCCCCCATGGCCTTTCTACAGCCCATTTGGAACAATTTTAAAACAATCAGGCCCCCAGATATACCCATAGCCACCTCACCCTAGCCCCCAATTTTATTTTTTATTTCATTTTATTCAAAATAAATATCAATCTAAGCCAAAAATTACACATTCCCAACACATCTCCACAAATAAACTAAATTAAAATTGTAATAAAATCATTATGATGAATATTTATTTCAATTATGACTAATCACATCCTTTGGAAAAACTGATCAGTTTTACGCAGTAATTTTGAGTCAACAACTCCTCTTCTTCGGAGTGATGGAATGTGGAGTCACCACCTATGACTAACTGAATCCACCAATTTTACATCAAAATTATTCCTCCGGATGAAAATTGCACCGGTTTCCAGTTCAGTATTACGACTAACGATGACGTCAATACGCTGCCATTGTGGCGATGCCCGTAAGTGTGTGATATGTCACTGTTAGTAAGTAATAAGTAGAAACCGCTGCTTTGTATTCACGTATAAATGACTCACACGGCACTGATGCCATATTGCCTTATTTGGTAGTAAATTTAGAGGATTTGATTAACACTGTTACAAACATTTTAAAAACTGTTTATATAACATGACAATACTTTCCTTCCTGAAAACAATGGAATGATATCCTCAAAATAATACAGGCTATTGTTTTCCTACTAAGGCAAGCACATATAATTAGGCATTTTAAGTAAATTTCATGATTTTTTGTCTCAGAGGATTTTGACTTGGCAAAATAACATTTACATACCACATACCCTACCTGGTGCATTTATCAGTTTGTTACAATATATTGGGATGTTCTTGTTGTTTGGGCTATTCCAGTTAAAATCCATACACCCCTATGGAAGTTATGACTTTACTCTTCCACACAGGGGGTGAAGATTTCAAATGGAGTCACCCATTCAGGTAACCCATTTGAAATTCACACTCCCTGTGTGGAGGAGAGTGTCATGTCTTCCATAGAGGGGTTGTAGGATTTCATATGGTATAGCCCATTGTCATCACACATCATTTAGGCCACATTTACCATTACGATCATTTGAATGATTTTTATGAAGAACCCAATTAATTTTTTAGTTAGGAATAAAAAATTCCATTTATTATTATGTGAAAATGCTTTAACATTTGGTGCCTCTAGCTCTAGATAAATAGCTGATTACAGTGGTGTAATGTAGTGTGGATCATCATATTGGGGGTACCGATCATGATTGGGGGCACCGGGTCTGATTGGAGGGGCACAAGCCGTTTTTTGACCATATTCCTACTGGAAGAGAAGATAATTTTACACTTCCCAAAATGCATTTCTTCCATTTCAATAATCTGTACTGTTCTGCTATCCAGTGCAACATGGGTCGATATTCGATAGTGACAAGAAGTACCTCAACGGACAGAGCACATCCAGATCTTGCAAAATATGTTCATTTCATGACTATCGACGCATGTTAATTTTGCCAGACTTTTCTGAACATAAAAACATTTGATATAATAAGACAATTCATCATGTTGCAAAGGATTCTGGGAAGTTAAGCTATCATCGGTAGATAAATAGTTACATCTTTAAGAAAGTCAGATTCTGACTTCAAGTTCTAAATTCAAGCCTGTCGAAATTAGCAGCAAATTAATGATTTTCAAAAATAATAATAAAAGAGCAAATAAACTTGACAAAATGGCAGTTTAATTGTCTCCCTGAATGCACACTTACTGCGAGAACAACGCACACACACACATGGTAATCGCCGACAAGATTTAACAGTATCACTGTGATCAGTCTGTCTGCCTGGCATCAGCAGTATAGACTGTGTGCGACAAATTTTCAATAGTGTCACGTGGAAATTTTTGCAAAACAAATTTTTTCACGCTTTACCGATTGCAAACTGTTTTACTCATTTTTCAAATTCACAATTTTAAGCTTCTTTCTATAAACCTACACAAATGTACTATATTCGCATTTTATATTTTTGTCGTAGTTGCTTGGAGCATGAAAAGCATGAAAGATAACTGCTATGCGAAGAATTTGCGCTTACCTACAATAGCATGCCAAATACGGAAATAGGTTGGGGTCAGAGCGAGGTAACAGTGTCGTCGCATCTCGGACAGCATGCGAGTCAACAACCTGACGTGATCGCGTATGGCGAGATTTGATTCAATAAGGTGATTTTCTGTAGCTTTTCATTCTATGTAACATGGATGTCTTGCTGTACAGCAAAGTGAGGATGGATTTTCATGGATGGATGTCTATAATTTCGCAAAACCATAGAATTTGTGATCATATACCACGGCATATAGACAATATTGAATAATAGAAACACTTGTCACTATTCTTTTGTTTTTGGAATTGAACTATTTGATGATAAGTCTTGGAAATGGGCATCCTCAAAAAACCCACTTTTACATGCCGAAAATTTACTTGCCAACCTCATTCATCTTTTAAATATTAGATATTCTACAAGCCATGATAGCATCAAATATAGAACATGGTTCTTAACTCTTATTTTGCCTTAGCATGAACAACAGTATGTATCTCTATTCTTTCTCCTTGTTTGTTTGTTAAAGAGGAAGTCCCGACAGAGCAATTCCTCTGGGGTGAACCAAACCTGCCTGGTTATCAAATTTGAAATCAGTGACAAGATTATTTCTGAATTTGACAGATATGCCAATTGATGTTTTAATGTTATTGCATCAATTAGCACCTGTCAACTTCAGATGTAACCATTTCACTGATTAATTTAATAACCAGGCAGGTATGGTTCACCCCAGAAGAACTGCTCTGGTGGGCTTCCTCTTTAAAACAAGCCTATAGTTCCAGTAAGAAGCAAATATCATTGTGCAATGACAAGACCCTTATTAACCATCTAATATAATACTCCCGTTCTTTATTTTTAAACACTTGCTAAGCAGCAAGTAACCCACAGCGAAAGGGGGCAAGATATTCCACAGAGGGAAGCTACCTCCTGGCTCCTCCAGCTATACCACTATCATAGCTGGGGAAGCTGCCTCCTGGCTCCCCAGCTTTATCACAATTATAGCAGACACTGAAGCAAAATCCAGGCTCACACACTTGTACATTTTGAAGGTTGAGGACCAGAAAGCCTCAAACTCAATGGATTTCATTGCGAGTCTAAATCTAGAATGAGATTGATATATCTAATTGGAATATATTGAAATTTCAATCTTATCGAGTTATATCTTTAAATGCTAATTAAGAAGCTAGATAGATTGATTTTTCTAAGGAATTAAGAGTGTTAACCTTCTATGCCATCTTTAATGGTCAACCATTTTTACCCTGATCTGATGTTCATATTTCCCTAATTTCACAGAAAAATAAAGAATCAACAGACACAAGTTTTCTACCTGCAAAAAATAGTATTATTTAGTAGCTAATCAAACTCTGCCATACAGATAAAAATAATACAATGTTAATACAAAGATAGCAGATTTTCGTCTTGACTATCTTGGCATATACCACCATTTGCATCTCAACTCTCTACATCATTTTGTGTTGCATATTGCATCACATGTTTAATTCAATCCCTGCATATCGTCTTTGGGCAGGAAAGACCCGCTACGTATGTGTGGCCCTTGAACATGTTTAAAACAAAACTGCCAACAGGTTATCTAGGCGGTTTTGCTTTAAACATGTTCAGTGGCAAAGGACACATGGGAGGTTTTTCCTGCCCAGCAACGATGATATTTTTAAAAATTCCTGATATACTAATCAACCTCACCTTTAAATATAAAATAAACCTTACGCAAAATTTTTGTGGTATAAAGAGTAAAATTATCACGTTCATACAGATTCACCTTGCTTCCTTATCACCTACTACCCTTGTTATCACACACAATCGTGCACACTTTTTATAACAAGGATAACAATGAGTGGGCCCACACAGTTCCTGTCCTTCCTGTCCAGGTGCTAGATATGGGACCTGGATAAACCACAGGAAGAGCAGGAACACCTATTACCTCCTCCAAAAGGAAGCACCTTCAGATGGGGCAAGATAAGTGGCCCAAATTTGAGGTCGGAGGTTAAAGTTCAAGGCCATTCAAACAATGTTTAAAAAAAAGTCAAGCATAGATACCAGACTGGGTGAGAAGCCAGTCCGGTATCTATGTAAGTGAAGAAGTCCACTGCCAACTCATCGGTGGTCAAAGTTTGGTGATGTGATGATGCTGGTTGCTATGATGCTGGTTGCTATGTCAACCCTCTCCCACGGCCTTGTGAGTAGCCGGTTCGGGCTGTTGTAGCTTGGTAACCAGCTAACCACACTGCCATGGGATAAGGACTGAGGATCTCTGGCCAGAAAGCACAAACACGATGATCATCGGATTACCTGGAGAAGAAGATCTTACATATTTTTGGTTAAGAGGAACACACTTTGTAAAATATTTCTACAATATAAATTTGGTGTTTCAAATCCTAATGAATGCTAGATTGACATCATAAGGAATGAGTTTCCATTTTCACTCTGTTTCAGCATTTTTTATTTGATTAAAACAAATGTGTATTTCATAGTGCATCCACATCATCAAAACGATGCACTTGCCTGCTACACATTTCTCTTCTTACAAAATAGCTAGGAATAAATAACATTAACAACTCAAGTGGAAGTCACTTCAAATCATACCGAAGTCACATGGTTTAGGAATACATGTGTACAGAGAACATTCCTAAACCATGAAACTTGGGGATGATTTGAAGTGATCTCCACTTGAGATGAGTCTGGTAATTATTCCTAGCTCTTATAAAGAGACACAAGTAGTAGCCAACAAGTGCATCTTTTTGATATGGATGTACATAAATATACTTCATGGTGAGGTAAGGAATACATTCTTTTTACAGTCACAAATTTGTTACAATAATACAAATTGACAAATGAAAATCATAACTCAATTCTGGTCTAATGCATGACCAAATTTCATTTCAAAACAAAAAATAATGAAAAGCCTTTCAATATTACCTAAATAATGCTGAAAGAGTGAAAATGGTCACTTTACAAAATCCTTTACATTGTAAACCATGACAAGATATTACACATACCAGGAAGCTTTTACAACAAGGTTGACATTACTTCTATTTACTAATTACATAAGGCTGACATGGGTACTGGATATAGCTCTTTTGATGAATACTTTAAAAAGTGGAAATGTTCACGCTACAATCTTTGCACTTTTCTGGCTGTTTAAAGCTTGCACAAAATTTGAAAATATAAATATTTAGTGCGTAAGTCTATGTAAAAAAAAGTAATTTAAAAAAATAAAAATGACAAAATGTTTGAAATTAATGCCACACGAAAACAGTTCTCACTCAACAGTTACCACTTTTTAAGTTTACAATTTTGTCCAAAACTAAATACATTTTTAAACATTTCAAACGTATTATTTTCTTTTACACTAGTCTACATGTATGTAAGATGCAAGCAAGTAAAAACAATATTAGAAAGACACACGGTTAAATAAGCTTTCCAATTTCATTTTATTGCCCATAACACTGAAATTATGTCACAAACCCAGAGAAGCTATCCTACACTAATCCCACAATGCATTTCTTCCCTGTATTGATTTGCTATTCAGTGCAACATGGGTCGATAGTGACCAAAATTACATCAATTAACAGAGCTCATCCAGATCTGTCAATTGAGGTATTTCTTGTCAGTATCAACCCATGTTGCACTGAATAGCAAATCAGAACAGGGAAGAAATGCATTGTGGGAAGTGTATGATATCTTCTCTGTCACAAACCCATCCAATTTTAACATAATTTTTTGATGTTTCCTGAAGAAAAAAAAATTAAATTAAAAAAAAATCTGATTGTCCAAGCAGGTGCTTATAATGCTTTCCCAAAGAAAAAAAAAACAGAAGAAAAAAAAACACAGACTCTAACAAAAAACAACATAAACAAACAACATTGGCTAGACTTTTTTTGTACTAGGCCAAAAAAAGTTGTCTCCCAAACTAAGTATGTGAAAGCCATCATAATATATTGCGCTGTGCCTTTTTACAGGCTTTTTTAGTTATTAAAGAAGTGAGCATGTAATTGTAATGGCAAAAAAAATAATAAAAAAATAAAGTAGGCTAAAACAAACACACAAATTAAAAATCTCATGTAGCACTTTGCTTGTTTTTCTAAATAATAATAATAATAAATAAAGCATAGCAGCTTTTTCGCAAAATGTTCGAGAGACAACCCTTTATTTTTTGGCCTTATACGCACTGCTGACAAACAACAAAACATATATTTCACTAGCTCACATCATACAATATCACTTTACAACATCTCCGAGTCAACAGCACATCACAAATAGCCATTCATGTACAACCCCACACCTGACAGGACTTGGTCTAAAATAACCCGAGTCCATTGACACTCAAGTCAGTAAACCATATGCAACGCACTAGACATGAGGAATTCCCTAGTTACCGTATCCCCTCCTCCTTAAACCAGCTGATGATGACGACGCAACAACGACGTTGATTGCTCAATACCACACACTCTGGTTACGCAGTTACTAAAGGTAGTTGCGCATGATGAAATTCACTTATGTATAGTCATACTATACAGATGGCATTTTTCTTACTCACTCATACAAGCTGTTCGTTAATACACTACTACTATACCGTACAACTATGTTCCATATTAGAAAATAACATCCTCATGTGTCCAATACTTCTACAGTAAAACACTTCTCATCACTTTAAAGCACAATTCCAACGTAAAATTCACATCACTCCTCTATCCATACCCATCTGATGTAACCAAGAATCTGGATGTTGATGAAGAAATATTGTGAGCATCCCACTCCTCTATATGCCTTTATATGTCAGTGTATTAACAATACCCAGGATTAGTCAGAAAGCAACCGGCAAATAAGAAGCAAGGAAAATGATGACACCATAGGCCAGCTCAACGCTACTCATAGACTTCATGACTCAAATGTTTTCAACTTCCCTTGGAGAATGAGGATGGGGAGAGATTCAATATTAGTAGATGAAGAAAATAGCTGCCTTAAAACCATTTTTCTTGTACCCTGTTGAAACTTTTGAAAGTGACTCAAATGTTTTCAACTTCCCTTGGAGATGAGGATCGGAGAGATTCAACATTAGTAGATGAAGAAAATAGCTGCCTTAAAACCATTTTTCTTGTACCCTGTTGAAACTTTTGAAAGTGACTCAAATGTTTTCAACTTCCCTTGGAGATGAGGATGCGGAGAGATTCAACATTAGTAGATGAAGAAAATAGCTGCCTTAAAAGCGTTTTTCTTGTACCGTGTAGAAACTTTTGAAAGTGACTCAAATGTTTTCAACTTCCCTTGGAGATGAGGATGCGGAGAGATTCACACAAGTGGATGAAAGAAATAGCTGCCTTAAGGCATTTTTCTTGTACCCTGTTGAAACTTTTGAAAGTGGTTCTTGAGAAAGTGTGATTCAAAAAGTTGTGTGTCATGAGATATAAATAGCTCCCTTGAGTTGTACTTTCTTCAGATAACATTCAGTGGTGTAATCTAGGGAAGGGTGACAAATAACCCCCTGCTGCCCCCCCCAAATAGACTACTCCAACAGGTCTCTATGGAGAAAATCAAGGACCTAGTCTTCCCTGTGTATATACACTGTCCCCCTTCCCCAGGTTCTCAAAATTTTGTAAAGCTCTTGTAAGATCACAGCACAAATTTAAGAAATAAATTTTTAGTCCATACTTGTGGTTCTTTATAAAGACTTTGGATGACTTGGTCACATCAGGATTTGTGGTCACATGGATTAACATGGAGCACCCTCCTCATGTACTAAAACTGTTTGCCCTTCACTCTCACTCAAGGTCATCGATCTTCATTATTTACTTTCACACCAAACATTAAACTTTTAACAAACAGCAGCCATTGCTATATGCCTCCAAATTTACCTTCCTTTTTAATATGTGTAAAACCACACAGTTAATTTGAAAATATAATTCTCATCTCTCCTGGTTAAGTTTGGTGACCTACATTATCACAGTACGCATTTGTGACCTTTGAGAGTACTTGTGAACACCAATGACTCACCCTTTGGCAAAGTTCAATATTTATAAGTACACTGCCATACACCCACGCATTGGAACTATGCCAGGGTGATATGAGAGTATGCATCAGCCATTGTATGTAATTTTCGGTGGGGAGCCAGCTTGACACTGCTAAATACTTAAATACATTTTATGCAAGTGCGTAACATTGTTCTCATAGAATTTGTACAAACTTTGTTACGTCAGAAGAGTACAATGCCACCGTCCCAGCATAATTATTTCAACATTATAACATTAAAATTGAGGATACACCAAAACATAAACAAATCACACATATCCTACTGAAAAACAATTTTATTTTCCCAGCAACATAAATTCTGCAAATTTTACTATTTCCTCTTGTGAAATTAGATTGCCATAAAATTCAAAGCTAGCTGGTATAATTTTGCCCTCTATGGCAAAAGTACACAAAATTGTGAAAAATCAAAAATATCAGTTTCAAACTTGTGAATATAAAATATGTTACAAGGAAAATTAATCGATTTAACTAATCGAGTTATAATTTTGAGCAACTCTTATAAATCACTCCAGAAGATAGAGATTAGGGTTAAGGTTTAGGATTTAGGGTAAAGATTAGAGCTCGGATTAGGATTGCGATTGGGTTAGGATTATTTTACAGATTACAGTTACTAATCAGGGTTTGGAGTGCATTGGCATAGTCAGAAGTTTTCAGAGGGGGGATAGGAGCAAGCCAACTTTCAAGGGGAGCCAAAGTTTGAGGAAAATTGGCCTAAATGGGCAAAAAATATAGCCCCAAAATTTAATGGCAGACAGCAAACTATAAAAGCTTCTCCTAATTTTCAAATATGAGCAACTTTTAATATACTTTCTTCTGGATCTAGATAATTCTTATTTTCGTATTTTCTGTGATGTTCAATATGGATGGATTTATATTTTTGGAAATGTCTTGACCCAAAATCTTATGAACTGTGTTAAATCGGGTAAAAATAATATGTTATAATGAATAATTCACTTCATTCCCATTGGATTTGTTTACTTAAGGTCTGCATAGTCCATTCAAAATGTCACTATCCTATTATTTCTTTTAAAGTCACTGATCTTTACAAGTCATTTGAATGTGTTCTTGTTTTGGGGTGTTTTTTTTCATTATTTAATTGTTTATTCTTACCGGTCCTTTAATTGCTTTTGAAACAACATGCTTACAATTAGATGCTTATGCCATTGATTTGGCAAAAATCATTTCAAATCATCAAGTTTTTTATGTTTACTTTTTTATTATCTACATTTTATTTCCTTGTAGTACATAGAACCTGTTCACATCCTATGTATTTCATAAGGGTCAATCTCCAGCATACAAAATATCACAGCAGGCCTATATTACATTAGTTTATGAGTCACTGTCCGAGCATCTCTAACGATAATATAAATGTGTAAGGTTTCCAAGGGATAGGAGGCTGGTACAAATAATTAAAATGGATATGGTAAATAAAATGCATCCTTGTTGACCATGATTGAAAGGCCTGTTTATTTTGATAAATGAATGTGTACAATTCAAATGTTATGGTAGACCTTTGGATAATCATGAATAATTACAAGTCATTATCAGAGCATCTCTATCTATAACAAAAATATATTATGTAAGCTTTGAAACTTGGGGATAGGTAGTTTGTATTTAGTGGTTAAAAATCAAAACAATAATGGTAAATAATTTGTTTCCTTGTTGACCAGGCCCATAACCAGCTTGGTAAGGGGGCAAAGTCCCGGTAATTAATTAAGTCCAAGTTGGAAGGGAATGGTCCAAAATTCCCGATTTCACTCAAAAATATTTTTGTCATGGGCACCCACTCCCCCTTGACTATATGCGAGATCTATAAATTTGCATTTTTTTCATATTTTAGTAAATAAACAACAATCATGTATATTCTCAATTCAAATGTCATAGTAGGCCTTTAGTGTCATGATGTTAAGCATCAAATGATTCATTATCAGAGCATCTCGACAAATAAGCAGTAGGGACAGCTTGTATAGTTACAATGTGGCTACAAATCAATACAGTAAACAAAATGCATCTTTGTTGACCATCATCACAATACCTATTTGTTTCTTGTATCATATTTTAATAAACAAACAAGGGTCATGTAACATGTTCTTAATTCAAATGTCATGATAGGCCTTTAAATGATAGTTGATGTTTAGTTTATGAGTCATTACCAGGGCATCCTTGTCATGGAGGACGGATGAGTAACTCTTTAGAAATCAGCAGACTGCAGCATCTACATGCTATTCTATTACCATTTTTGTTTATGCAAACAACTTGTTTATTTCAGTGTTATTTTCATGGTACGAAATATTCACTCAAAAATATGGATTATTATTAATTTAATTAATTTAATATTAGTATTTTTGTTTAAAAATATGTACAGGGTGTCTTAGAAGACTTCACTAATTAAAAGGGCATTTTGTGATTCACAGCCTCATCCCCCCCACTTTTCTCAAAAAAAGTTGAGATTTTTATATCACTGGAAACCTCTGGCTACATAATGTTTATGTACAAAATATTTCTTGCAGATTAATTCGTTTAGCAAAGATATCGTGAAATTTGAATTTCATTCTGGTGCACCAGAACGAAATTACAACGTATTGTCTATGGAGCACTGTAATACACATAATCATGCATAACTCGCAAACGCAATATCGGAATCAACTGAAATTTTAGGAATATGCTTTTTTCGTGGATATGTACTGAAAAATGTCATAAAAAGAGGATGCTAGGATCAGGAAATACTCCTTTAAGTGTTATTGATTTAGAACCAATTAATACAACACTTGTTGAAATTATCCAATTAGACATTTTGTTGGTTCAGTGGCTTTTAGGACACAAAATATGATGCTATTTAGGAAAATATCAGAACAGCCATAAAAGAGTTAAAAACTTGTTGAAATCATCCAATTTCCAATGACAAAATATTACTCAGAATCCGAGTCAACACAAAAACTTTGAATTGATAAAAATAGTGACACATGATGAATTGATCATCTTCTGATGAATTCAATTTGAAGTTTAAACAGACTTTGATTAATACTGCTTCCGCTGAAATAATTACACAATAAGAGAAAAAATAAAACATTTTCCATTTTTAAAATTATATTTTAAATACATTCAGGAGTAGAAACATGCCCCGTTTGGTTTAAATCCTTTATATTGATAAATTGCAGCTATTGTAAAGAGGATATTGATCAATCACCATTTGGCTATTCCAGTTAAAATCCAATCTACCCCTGTGGAAGATTTTAGAAATATCTGCCACAGGGGGAGTATGAATTTCAAATAGAATGAACACATTAGGCAACTCCATTTGAATTTCATACACCCTCTGAGAAATATTCAACATGAATCTTCCACAAAGGGAGGGTGAGTTTCAAACAGAATTGGTTAATGTGCCAATTCCATTTGCTATTCATACTCCCCCTGTTGGAAGATATTTCCAGAATCTTCCACAGAGGTAGTGTGGATTTCAACTGGAATAGCCCATTCATGCATTATTCATTCTTGCATGGTGTCTTATCACCAATCACA
Organism: Amphiura filiformis; assembly: GCF_039555335.1. Taxonomy (NCBI): domain Eukaryota; kingdom Metazoa; phylum Echinodermata; class Ophiuroidea; order Amphilepidida; family Amphiuridae; genus Amphiura; species Amphiura filiformis. The sequence continues at coordinate 23,384,642 of NC_092641.1, forward strand.
TCTACGCGATATTGAGATTGATTACTTCCGGTATTACGATCTACAATTTGGATATATGACTATGTCATGATGAACATAATGATGAGATAAACTACTACTTTTATGTTCCAGCTACGGTGACACCTTGTGATGTCACACTGGATAAATGCCATTAACTTTCAGAGGAGGTTTTTGAATGTAAATGCAAAGGAGCAAATTAACATGTAATTAATACAGCATTGAGTTACTAAGAATTGAACAGGGTACCTGTCTCATCAAATCCCTCTAAAACCTCTTTGAAAGTGACGGAGGTATCATCGAATTTGGAACAGTAGCGTAGCTGCCGGGGGGCAGGGGGGGGGGGCAATTGCCCCCTGGCAAAAATTGCCTATTTGGGCCCCCGCCCCCTAGGGCAAGGAAAAAAGAGGAAAAAGGAGGGAGAAAGAGGAAAAAAGAGAGGAGAGAGGGAGAGGAGGGGCAGAGAGATGGGGAATCCATACGATATATGCAATATCATACGATTATTATCAATAAGCCTGGCAAAATTTGTCTATTTGGGCCCCGCCCCTTCCCCGCCCCCCCCCCCCAAGTGCAAGAAAAATTGGTGGATTTGGGCCCCGCCCATACAGGCTTGCCCCCCTGGAAAAAAATCCCAGCTACGCCCGCTGATTTGGAACCGATAATAATAGCAAAGAGAGAGGAAAGAGAACAAGCAAGCAAGAAGGAAAGAGGTCAGGAATAAAGGAATGAAAGAACGAGAATAGGGCAATTGCACAATAGGTCGTCAGTTCAAATCGTCCTCCAAAAGACATGCAAATGCATGGAGTACAAAAGAATCAATACCGCTTACAGGTGATTGGTATTGTACTCCATGGATTTACATAGTCTTCTGGAGGACGATTTGAACTAATGAGCTTCCATGCAATCTCCCTATAGAACAGAGTGATGGGGAAAGGAGTAAGAGAGGGAGAACAAGGAAAGGAAGATGGAAAGAATGAACGAGGAAAGAAAAGAGCTTGAGGAAACATTGAAACAAGCCATAAGGAAAAAAAGAAAGAGACCGAAAAAATCAAACATTTTAAAAAGAGAGAGTGAATAAATGAACAAATGAATGAATGTGTGAATGAATGAACAAACAAATGAACGAATGTAGCAAAGGAAAAAAAAACAGAAAAAGCCAGAAAGAGGGAAGAGAGGAATAAAAGAAAGAAAACAGGAATAAAAGAACTAGAAATATAAAATTACAGATATTAAATTTTGAAATAAAATTTTTAACCGGATGTAATATATTTTGCATGTCATACAAACAGGGAGTAGTCCTAGACAACACAACATGCTGTTTGTTAATGTTGACGAGACTAAAATCCTCTTGACGAGCAAATAAGCTGACCGTTAGATGAACTCAGAGAGTCTGATACTGTGAATGAATGAATGCTAATCCTTGATATCTTACAGAGGAGTCTCCTGTAGAATAGGGTATGTTGCTTATATAGGGGCCTTTTCTCCACAAATGTAATTTTAAATAACATGCCACACCTTGAATAAAATCACTTAGATTTGGTAAAAATTGGGCTAGTCTAGGGTGAGGCGGGGGGGGGATGAGGAAGTGGACATCTGTTGATGTAGCCCCCAGAAAAATCTTAAATAGGCCTGGTTATGGTTACTTTCAATGTATTCGATCAAGTGGTTGGCAGTCTAATTGGGTGGGTTTTTTGTTTGTTTTTTCATTTGAATTTCAAAAATCATCCACAAAGATTACATTTTGATGGTGGGTCTACAAACATATTGTAAATTTTTCTTAAATTTATCTATCATTTTCAAAATTGAAATGGAAATTTGAAGTGATTTTGAAATACCTGCAACATGAATCTAACAACCTACTACCTAATATGAAGTTCTTCTGAAAGCTTGGACATTACTAAAGAATTAGAAGACTACAGTAGTGCTGTCTATATCAGAGTTTTTCTTGTCCAAAATGAACACAATATGAGTGTTTACCTTTTTTTTTTTTGTTTGTACTACAAGCAAAGCAGCTGTGTTCTCTTATTTGAGAATAACTTGTGCACCAAATGTCTTGCATATCTTAAACCAATTTGTGTTTGTTTCATTGGCAGATTTCAATATAAAGAGGAACAATGCGGTTTCAAAAGTGTAAAGGGATTTTTCCGTACCCTGCAATGAATTTACCCCATGCAAAATAATAACTTGTGCACCAAATGTCTCGGATTGTCTTAAACCAATTGTTTCATTGGCAGAGTTCAATAATAAAAAGAGGAACAATGTGGTTTCAAAAGTGAAAAGGGTTTTTCCATACCCTGCAATGAACTTTCCCCATGTAAAACCCCAAGCGTGTGGATAATTCCACATATAATCTGAAACAATTATGATTTTCCTAACTTTTTCTCAGTTCACTCTTTAGCTATACACACCAAGCATAAGACTCTTGAATATGTTTTAACCGTCTGTAGCACATCCACCACCCTGGATGCCCTCCCTGGAAAGAGTGGGCTGTTTAACACATATTATGGGCACCTTGGTTACAAATCGATAGTTCGATGGGTCTGAAACCCATTATCCACTAACCCTTACCTAATAAACACTAACCCTTACCTAATAAACACTAACCCTTACCTAATAAACACTAACCCTTACCTAATAAACACTAACCCTTACCTAATAAACACTAACCCTTACCTAATAAACACTAACCCTTACCTAATAAACACTAACCCTTACCTAATAAACAATAACCCTTACCTAATAAACACTAACCCTTACCTAATAAACACTAACCCTTACCTAATAAACACTAACCCTTACCTAATAAACACTAACCCTTACCTAATAAACACTAACCCTTACCTAATAAACACTAACCCTTACCTAATAAACACTAACCCTTACCTAATAAACACTAACCCTTACCTAATAAACACTAACCCTTACCTAATAAACACTAACCCTTACCTAATAAACACTAACCCTTACCTAATAAACACTAACCCTTACCTAATAAACACTAACCCTTACCTAATAAACACTAACCCTTACCTAATAAACACTAACCCTTACCTAATAAACACTAACCCTTACCTAATAAACACTAACCCTTACCTAATAAACACTAACCCTTACCTAATAAACACTAACCCTTACCTAATAAACACTAACCCTTACCCTAACCCTTGCCCTAACCCTAACATATAGCCCATACATGCTGTGAAAGTGCGGTTAATTTCAACTTTGGCACTCCCTTCTCTGAGCTTGGTGCCTGCCAATCTCTTTGGTTTAATAGAAATATTCGTTCAAAATCTAAACAGTACTTTTACTATGAAGACTGGTGTGATAAAGGTATTGTGTATGTTGATGATTTACTCAACCCTCCCCTCCCAGGTAGTAAATTATTTGAAGAATTAATTCTTGATTTTGATATTTCGAATCATGACAGGAAGAAATTTAATTTTTTAATGAAAAATGTTCCTGCTTCATGGATCGATGATCCAAACATTGAAATTTCTAGTGCGGAGATTTTTGATAAACTTGTTGATAACCTTATCCAAGCTCCAAAGATTCCTCGACATGCTTATTCTATTATGATTGAGAAATGTGTTCCTGAAAAACGTATTTGTTTTTGGAATGAGTTTATGGATGACCCTGAGGACTTGGAATGGGATCACATTCATCTTCGTAATTTTAAATGTTCAATTGACTCTCGATTTCGCTCATTTTATTTCAAAATCTTCCACAAAGCCATTGCATTTAATGATTTTTTGTTCAAAATTAAAAGGAGGGATTCTCCAGATTGTGCATTTTGCAATAAAATGCCTGAAACAATTTCCCATGTTTTTTGTGAGTGTGAGAAAATCAAGCCCCTTTGGGAAGATATTGTTAAAACTATTAAAAATAAAGATGATATTGATTTTGATATTTCAACCTTTGATAAAATTTTTGGGGTGCCCGATGATATGTTTTTGACATACTTGTTTTTGAGTGTCAAATACTATATCTATGTGTGTAAATTTCAAAATAAAACTCCCAACACAATTGGTCTTAGGGCTTTTATTAAAATAAACAGAGATTCTGAGTACTTCATTGCTAAAAAGAAAAACAAACTCTCTTGCCATTTTCGTAAATGGAGATTTGACATCTAGATTTGTGGTATTTTTGTTTTATTTATAAAAGTTTGTAGACTACATTGTAGGTTTCTAGATTACTTTGTGACCTTGTGCATATGTACATGCATGGTACATCTTATAACTATTGTGACTGGGTAGAAGTGACTGCATAATTTGTGTAACCAATTACTAATCATTTTTGCTACTTTTTTTTTTTTATTGTTTTTTTTTTTTTTATGTGTGATTTGTTGTTAATTGTCTTAATTCCGTCTTGTTTCTGAATAAAAATCAATAAATATTGAAAGATAAAAAAAAAATATTGATGATGCCCTTCTTACATAACATTGTTGGGCAGGAAAAACCTCATGTGTCATTGGCCCCTGAACATGCTTAAAGCAAAACCTCCTATGTAACTGGTTGGCAGTTATGTTTTAAACATGTTCAGAGGCCACAAACACATAGGATGTTTTTCCTGCCCAATGATGACAAGGGAACAAACCAAAAGTTTGATGACTTCCTATAAACTCTCCTTTCCTCTCTGAAACTGTAAAATATTGAAAATTCCTACCCGACCGATCAACTTTTACCAATATTTTTTATGTTTTTTAAAAAACGTAATCAGACTTTTTGACCTGCTCCATAAGATGTCATCGAACCTTTGGTTTGTTCCATAACTAGGTTTTAAATTAGCTACCCTGACCTATGATTACACTCACCTTTGACATTTGACCTGTAGAATTGACTCACCTTAGACCTTTTGACTCCTGATGAGAACACTAGCCACACAATGGAACCAGCAGATGTATTCACAGTAATTGAATGTCACCTGGGAATACACTGGTGGCCCTATGTGTGACCAGTACATAGCTGACCTCAGATGACCTCTTGCTGACCTCAGATGACCTCTTGCTCCCACCACTGATGACCTCTTGGTTGACCTCAGATGAACATATAGTTGACTCCAACTTGAATACCTTATAGCATTCTTATGAATTAAATTATTACATTACAGATCAATGTTAAAGTATATTACAGGGTGTCCCGAAAAGAACTGTATTGTCAGAACATATTTTTTTTGGTATTTCAACCCTAAACCAAACTTAGCCAAATAACTGATGTGGGTGAGGAATAAATCGCCTATCACAGTATACTTTTTGAATCTTGACAATTGATGGGTCCCTCTGTTTTTTAAATAAAAGAATTTTACAAAACTACATCATTTGCAATCCGTTCTAGGAGTCTAATATCTATCAATGACAATACACGCCATCATCCTCAGTGATTAGCACTACGAATACAGATCATTGATTGATATTTGAATCTGTGGAGAAGTTTGAAAATTAAGGAGTTTTGTAAAATTCTTATTATTTCAAGAACGGCATGGTAACTATGGTTGTCAAAATTCAAAAAGTATATGATAGCTGATTCATTCTTTAACCACTTGAGTTATTTAGTTAATGTATGTTAAATTTTGACGTTACAATATCGCAAAAATATATTCATTCATTCTTTAACCACTTGAGTTATTTAGTTAATGTATGTTAAATTTTGATGTTACAATATCGCAAAAATTAAGTTTCCGATGATTTTAAGTTTGGTCCTCATCAGCTCGCAACCAGATATGAGCCATGTTGTAGATCCACAGTATTCCTGATAACATCACATATAGCATGTTGCCCATCATTTTCACCATTAATCAAGTATAAAATTTGTGCATAATTTGTAGATCACTCATCCACAATACTTAACATTCAAGCAATAACAAAAATTAATAATTCACTACTTGAGCATAAGAGACAAACCTTAAAACATGAAAGCATCAGGATCATTTTTGCAGTTCTAATAATCATGGTACATGTCTATATACCGTAATATCACAATGAAGACAATAATTCAATTGCCAAGTTTCAAAATGTGCTAAAAAACTAACAAAGATGAATAAATTCTTTCCATTACATACATGAGCCAGATGAGAGATTAGACCAGCTTTACAATAACTTGAAAGCCAGCATCAGGATCATTTCCGCAGTTCTAATAAACATGGGTGTAATATCAGGTTGATTGAAGACACATATCCAATCTATCAGTAAATAGCGAGCTTGCCACGTCAGCAATCAGCACACACACCTGGAGCAATGGCAGGCTTATGAGGGGACTTTTGACTGGGAAACTCCCTTTGCCATGCATATTAGGGAATTTCCCTTGATCAGCTGATCATAATTACAAATGCAGTACATCAAATTGGGAAAACCCAATCTTTTGCCATTCATTAGTACAGCAGTAAAAGGTGCATGTGCACAGAATTATAGTGTTCATTTTATTAAGTTGATGCCTACATGACTTGTAGGACAATATCATAATGAATTGATGAAATGGAAATTAAGATCATCATCAAAACAGTTTTTCTCATAATTTTCCATAATTTCTTTATTTAAATTAAAGTAAGCACGACTTGGTTTATTTGGTTATCATATTTTAAATAATGGTTTACAGCATCTAGTTTAGTATGGATTCTCCCATTTTTGATATAAGAACATAAACTACAATTAACTGTCTGGTCTTTTGATGTAATAAATATAACAAAATCTCTTGGCCTATGCCAAAAATACAGATAATTTAGTTTTTCATTAGGCTGGTAGTAGATATTATTTAGTAATACTACTTTTTAAATATCAATAGTATATTTTTCATGCCTTTAGAATGTATTTTAGTGTACCTCCAACAATATGAGTATATCAAATGAAAATAAGTTGAACAATTTTTAATAACCCTCCCCACACGGATGTCAATTGCACTGACAACAATTAAGTTCCCTAAAAATTCTAAAAATTCTGAATTGTACATTTTTATGTCTACAAAGTACAATGTATAAAATGGGGTTTGGATCAGCATGTAAAATGCATTAAAATGAGTACCGGTACAAAGCCTTTTAAGTATTGGTTCAGTAGTTTTTGAGATAGTTCTCAAACATTTTGAAAAAATTTCTCATAACTTGGGACATTTGGGCTATTCCATTTAAAATTCCCTGTGGAAGATTTTGGAAATATCTCTAACAGGGGAAGTATGAATTTCAAATAGAATGAAGCGAACATATTATAAGGCAGCTCTATTTGAATTTCATACACCCTTTGAGAAAGATTCAACCTGAATCTTCCACAGAGGGAGGATGAGTTTCAAATAGAACCAACTAATAATGTGTTCATTCCATTTGAAATACATATTCCCCCTGTGGAAGATATTTCCAAAAAAATAATCCCTTGTGGAAGATATTTCCAAAATCTTCCACAGGGGTAGTTTGGATTTTAAATGGAGTCCATTTTTTATGTTGAAGCCTATGGCTAGTAGCATGCAAAGCATTAAAAGACTACAAAGTAAGCTTTTCGAAATAATCACCATCTCATATTATTATCAGTCAACACAGCTGAGCCAAACTTAGCCAAGTTTCAGTTTTGAGTTTCCATAAACTTTATTATCTCTAATAATTAACATGCACCAATGAATACCAAAGTAATCTTAGTAAACCATTCATCTGAACCAAGCAACTTCCTTGTTTCTTTCCCTCTATTTGGCCATGAAATCCTTTGTTTTCACACAAAACAAGAGTACCGGTACACACAAAGGCAGTCAAAAGTATTACGTCCAATCGATATTAACTTTGAAATCCATGTTTCAGTTCTGTGTAGGTTGGAGGACGGAGGTGTGTGATCTTTAGGTGAAATATTATTATAACTGGGCCATGTTAATGTGGAATAGTTTGCAGTGTGAACTTTAATAGCAATAATGTGCTACTATCCTATCAGTAAAAAAATCGTTTTGATGACTTGTGTTGGTTTTTGGGTTTTTTTTTAAAACTTTCACATGACTAATTCAGAAAAAAAAGAGATTTTTTGACCTATCATCATGCATGAACACAAATTAATTTGAAGTTCTAAATTTTGTGTACAAATTCCACTCAAAATTAATGAACATTTTACAGATAAGATATCTAAAATTCTGGCTTCCATGAGCATCAATTGACAATAAGTGATTGTAGTTCATAGATCTAAATATACTTAAACAAATACAATTTATATAATAACAATACCAATTAAAGTTATACAACCAACTTTAATTTTATTCTTAATTTTCATTTCATTTTTAAAAATAGTTTAAATACCAGTAGATATTTTTATGATCCTATTCAGATCAGGATACCCCACAGACAAATGTACCCAGTGACGCCATGAAATATTATTACTAGCGCCTACATGTATGCCAAATCATATTTATACTGGTCGACTGCATTTGCATCAAGATTTTTTATTAAATTTTCAATTAATTTTTGTAAAACTATTTTCAAATCTATTTATTATCCTTATAAGATCAGGATTATACATGTAACCCACTGATACAGGTATAGATACTGACCTAATAAAATATTATTACTTGAACCTAGGAACCTACGCAATTGGAATTGCGCAAAATCGTATTCTTACTGGTTGACTGCATTTGGGTTGAACTCAACCTTAATTCACAATGTGTTAAATTTGACTTTTTTGTACGCTATACAATACAAAAAACACTGATCAAATTGTGAACAAAATTTCTCCCATTATCCCATAAAAAGACAAATATTCAGCAGTGTCATTTCTACCTTCTAATTATGACAATATATTTTTTTTGGTAAAAGCGATCCATTTTAGTAAAAATATCATCACAGTAAAAATATATGTTGTCACGGTTATTAAAAGAAGCATTTCCTAGAATTCCCCTCAGATGGTCACACAGGGCAGGTTGCTCTAGATGCGCTCATGTGCTCTACATGTATGCCTGGTAGTCTAATTATCCATATCAATGCTAATGCCATATTCACCAGACAATTTTCAAAAATCCAGACTTCCCAATTCTGATGACCATCATATCTAAATGCAGTGAATACAAAACTACAATGTGCGGCTCTTACAGACCAAATAGGCTACGTGCAACAGGCATATGCGATTTCCAAGAAAAAAATCATACATGTACGTCATAATGTTGTCACATCAAAGGCGAATACTGCTTTAAGGTTCAAATGGTCAATCTGGTACACTATTTATGTTTTTTCCTATTTGGTTTCGGGGCATAATCTTTCCTGGAATTTTACGCCAAGCTGGTGGTGACTACATAACTTTATCCTAACTACAGTTCTAAAATTGCAATCAATAAAAATTTGCACAATGTAATTACCGTACTTCATGTGTCTATTCATTATAATTAGCAAATTTATACATTCGTTAATCATTCATTTAAATGCATTAATGATCTATTCCTTCCTTCATGCATTGTCATATTCAATCAAAGCAAGCAAGCAAAGCAGTCAAAGCAAACAAACAAGCAAGCAAGCTAACAAGCAATCAAACAAATAAGTAAGCGTGATTCAACATCCATTCATCAAGTTATATAATCAATAGGTTCATTCATATGTCGATCCAATCATTCATTTAGCCATTCAACATGCCTGCATGCCTTTACATCATCATGCAGCAATCATCCAATCAGTAATATCATTCGTTCCATCATTCCATTTTATGCATCTTTGCAAGCAACATCAAATGCACTTTTCATGCAATTTAGCATTCATGCTTCAGGCATTCAATCAATCATACAATCAGTGTTTTATGCAACCATTCCAAAAAGTCATGCATTCTTTCAAGCAATTTGTAAAAATTTATATGCATAATTTGTTCATGCACCAATCACTATCAGTTTCAACCATTGATCATTTAATCATGCAATAAATCATTCAATTAGGACTAAAAGAATCAATTTAACTCATTCATCCATTTAATCATGCGCAGCTTCATTCATGCGCAGCTTCATTCATGCGCAGCTTCATTCATGCGCAGCTTCATTCATGCGCAGCTTCATTCATGCGCAGCTTCATTCATGCGCAGCTTCATTCATGCGCAGCTTCATGCATTTCAGTGCATTCATTGATTTGCAAATACATTCCTTTATTCTGCATTCATTCATCCAAGCATCAAGCATAATTCATTCAAATCATGCAATCAGTCAAGCAAGCATGTACATAACAGGTTTTTTAATCATTATAGCAAAGTATCAACAGTCATTAATACTTATTATAAACTAACACATTGTATTATTTGAGTGTAAAAAAACATCTTAAACCAAGACCCAAACTTCACACCAACTAAAATCAGGATTCAAATTTGATGATGGCTATTGTTGCTTGTGCAAAACTGGCCTAGAGATCCTACTACATGTAGTCAAACAAGTATATAAACCTGAGCAAATGTCAAAGTCAAAGTTAAACCCAGTCATCAGCCCTGTGCCTTACTGTACACCAAGTCTAGCAGTAACCCTCCCCACACTGACAATAATGCCTAAAAGTGAGTACAATTCTTTTTACACAAAAATCATAATTTTCCATTTTCAGACCATAATTCATGAACAATGGGCTATTTATTCCATTTGAAATACACACTACCCCTGTGGAAGATTTTGGAAATATGTTCCACAGAGGGAGTATGAATTTCAAATAGAATTAGCACATTAGGAGCTGCCTAATGTGCTAATTCCATTTACAATTCATACTGCCTCTGTGGAACATATTTCTAAAATCTTCCACAGGCGTAGTGTGCATTTCAAATGGAATAGCCAGATGCATCCAAGTACAAACATTCCCAGTATACAACTTTCTTGTGACAATTATTTCAGGAAAATTAAAACCGCAAAATTTATTACACATTTGACATAGTAGTAGTATTCCACCATAAAATTGTATAGTAGATTTTTGCTGTGTTTGAATAACAGGGGGTGTGACTCTCGTAGCTGACATAGTAATAGCTTGAGTCATCAAATGTCATTGTCACTGTCAGACATAAATACATGCAATTAATTTGCAAACCTATTCAAGTACGTAGGAAAGAAATATTTACTGGAACTTATGTAAATGCCATTTAGAATTTACAGTATTTCATATTTAAATTTATGGATATTTATAAGAATCTAATGCCTAAATCCACAAAACTGACCACTTTTGAAATAATTTTTAACTGAATTTGTCAGTAACTGCAAATATTGATTCAAATAGAAATTCAAAATAAAAAATCTTGTAATAGGTGAATTGTTTACCCAATTGCTTGTAAACAGTGTATAACCGCAGACATTGAAGTGTCTATGGTCTGACAAAAGAACTAATCTCGGTACAAATAACCAGTTATTTGAAAAGTCCCTTTGGTTTATGATGTCCATCATATTATGAACAATATACATCCACTTAAATTTGTTTTGTTTTTCATTTTTTGTACCATTTTGAGTCCATGCGATGCTTACTTTTATTTTCATTTGAAATGTACTGCTGGTGTTTTCAAGTACAGAGAAAAATCCTTAAAATTATTTTCATTTTTGTACCATTTGGGTCCATACCACCCCTATTTCAATTTTTAAATGCGATGTGTTGGTGGTGTTTTCAAGTACAGAGAAAACTCCTTGAAATTAAACTATCAATGAATATTAATATTACAATGTACGTAAGCCACATTGCACAACACTTACTGGTAGTGGTGCAATGCCTTTCACAAGTTCAAAAGTGCTATTAATACACATGACGATAGCGGCATAATTTCTAAGCTAGTTCATACAAATTCTCTATCTGCAAATAACATAGCAGTTAACCCCATGAGATCTACCTGCTGATTGGCCAAAAAGAAGTTTTCATTATCAATTGGACCAATCAGCAACATTGTTAGAATAATTTCACCACACAAAAACATTGGGGTGAATTATTTGCAAAGCTCCATTCTGATTGGTGATTAAAATGTATTATGTTATTGACCAATCAGAGGCAATGTTAGATCGCAAGTGCTCAGGGGTTAAAATTGACAAAGAAGATACTACTTTTTTTTACTTGGGAGCAGGTCCATATGCAGGGGACCACCCCCCCTCATTTGCAAATGTATTTTGTGTCAAAAAGCTTTAAATTATGGGAAGAAGGTACACTTTTTACAAAATTTCATAACCTGCACCCCCAAAAAAATTCTGAGTATACCTGCTTGAGAGAAGAGATTTTGGGGAGTGTCTAGGTCGTTATACCACAAAAGGACAGTTTCCTAGGAATGGTCAAGCCCCCGTACCACTGACAAGAGGTCAAATAATAGGGGTACTACTACATTGTAGGCCCTATTTCATTACTAAATGAAGCTCCCAGCCAGAGCAAAATTTTAACATTGTTTTCTGTACGTATACTACGGTATGTACATGTACATGAACTGGTTTCAGCTTGAACTTCAATCCTAAGAATGTAATGCTATTCAAATCTATGCTATGGAGTACAATCTAGGATCATTGAGGAATATGCTGGGGTTTGGCAAATTGGGGTTAGTAGTTAACACATTTTTTGATAGATACAAAACCTGGAAAAGAAATAATTCTCAAATTGATTCACAACGAACAAATTAATTCTTTTTCAAATTACTTACAATCTTGTTGCAGCTTCTGTCAGGCTTTCATCTCCCTCAATCCGATAAACCTTCCCGTACATCACATACTCAAACGTATCCGCCCTAGACGGCGTACCATCGTCTATCGGTGTATATTCTCCGTCATCCGGGCAGCCATCTTCTCTCAGCGTCGTTGCGAGAACCAGACGGAATTTTTCGCCTGTACGAAAAAAAAATGAAACAAAACCACAAAGGATCTGATTAAAATATTTTCTAGCTAAGTCAATATCAAGCAGCGGTCCTGTGACTTGTCCCATGACTGAAATCATTTTTTCCCTGCGCAAAATAAAACCACAATCCTGGTTCTGGTCATATTATTTCTTGCCTGTTTCAACCCCGAAAGTGAAACTAAAAGTGACTCGTCCAGAGCACTATATACACTGCACATTGGTTGATAATGAAGGCAGCACATCTCTTCATCAACACTCCGCCCCGTTATAACACAG